>NC_137051.1:35262660-35275160 GCF_032717465.1 Coenobita brevimanus | reverse complement strand
TACCACCACCACCACCACCACCATCATCATCATCATCATCATCATCATCATCACCATACAGTATTACCACCACCACCACCATCATCATCACCATCATCATCATCATCATCATCATCATCATCATCACCATACAATATTACCACCACCACCACCACCACCACCATCATCATCATCATCATCATCATCATCATCATCATCATCACCACCACCACCTTTATCACCATCATCATCATCATCATCATCATCATCATCCCGACCCTTTCAATCACCTAAAGATGCGGTGAGGTAGGACTAGACTATATTACTACCACCATCATCTCAACTATCTATTGTTGGCAGTACCATTAGTGTTACATTATTACTACTACTATTATTACCACTACCATCATCCTCATTACCTCTTGTTGTCATTGTTAAACTGTTACCATTCCCCAGCTGCCAGTAACTACCTCTGATTATCGCCTGTCATTACCACTATAATTACTTTACTATGCCCTCATTACTAGTAGGTTAATTACACCCTGTCATTACCCCCCTAATATTACTGCCAATTAACACAATCCCCTATGGAGTCTGTGTCATCATCATTTCATTACCATCATTATTTTGAAGTGTTGGGAAGGGAGAGGTGGTGCAGTGGGGGAGGAGACATGAGGATGAAGAGAGGTAAAGGAATGGGGAGAGAGAGAGAGAGAGAGAGAGAGAGAGAGAGAGAGAGATGGTACAGTAGTGAGAGAGATGGTACAATAGACAGAGGCAAGAGAGACGAGTCTGAAAGAGAGTGAGGGGGATGGAAAAGAGAGAGGAAAGGGAGAGATGGAAGACGAGAAGAGCGATGGAGGTGAAAGAGTGGATGAGAGGAGAGGCAGGGAAAGACCTTAAACCCCATCGGCACGAGGATGCATTATTTATCTTGATCTTGCCTTCGACGAGTTTTTTCCGTTTGGGGGGAGACTCACAAAATGGCTTCCCTAAAATGAATAAAGTCGCCTGAAAATATCGATAATAAAGCAAAGGAATACGTCAGCTAATTCCACAGGTGAAGAGGCGTGAGTGGAATGCAGGTTGATGATGGTACAGAGTCAGAGGTAGGGCAGCAGTTAGGCTTCACCCCATCACTCGGAATTATGGATATTGTTGTGCCATTCAGAGCTCCGGTGTTTGTGTCCCGGCCATTGTGTTCTGCTGGTGAGTGAGAGAGGGACAGGAGGGGCGGGAGGGGTCAATTAAGCCATCAACAGAGACCAGTTCTGCACAGGTCAACATGCTTCGTTTGTATTAGATTCAGCATGACCTGTCTGCCGCAATAGGTCAGACGATGATGCCATTATTGGAGGTGGAGGTGAATTTTTACAGGTGAAACTGATACATTATGTAACAGGTCAGCTCTGGAACTGTCTCCCACTGTCTGTATTTCCTACTTCCCATGATCTCCAGTCTTTCAAACGCTGTGTGTCCAGGCATCCCAAAATGAACGGATCTTGAATTTGGCTCTCTTTTGTATTGTTTTTGTTTTTTTTCTTGGAAGGAACGGTTTGCGGGCTCCTGGCCTTTGTTTCCTTCTTCCTTGCATTAAAAAAAGTGTTATTTCTTTGCTTCTGGCTGCCTCTTGCACACTGAGTCTACAAAAATGCGTGTATAAATTTAAAATAACTGGTTGACAGGATAAAGTTAATAAAATATACTCTGGTGCGTCATTTATAGATTATGAGGGTGTGTGCAGGGTTAGGAAATATTATGCTGCCGTATTTTGACTTCGTATATGATCTGCAGTGCCTTACGTGTGAGTCTACAATATTATCACTCAGTCTTCATGTTTAGTAAATTATAAGAGAGAAATTGTGAAAGATATTATGGGAAAAAACATAAGAAAAATATAATACGATTTTATACATAAGAAAATAAGTTACTAATGTAAACACGTTACGAAATTTCATGCAAAGTAAAGATTTGGAGTAAAATGATGAAAATATTACGTAGGAAAAAAGCGAAAGAAAAAATAATAATTCATACGGTTTTGCAAATAAAATGAGTTGCCAAAGTAAACGCGTTACGAAGTGAGCTCAAATGACAGTTTAATTACAGCGCACATGATGGGAGAGAGAGGTGAAGTATCCGTATATAACAATGACACTGCCAGCTCTATGTAACATCGTAGCATTGAATGTCACAGAGAGAGAGAGAGAGAGAGAGAGAGAGAGAGAGAGAGAGAGAGGGTGGAGGAAAATGTAGCAAAGGTAGATAGTGCTAAGGAAGATACGATTATAAGGCTAAGAGAGAGAGAGAGAGAGAGAGAGATCACGCCTTCCATATCCCCTCCCTTCCCCTGTCACTTACCTTCCTCTTGCTTCTAAATGTCTCCACCTGCCTTGATGACTTGCACGAGCCCCGGTCATACAGTTTCCATCCTGCGGGTCACACTCAGCGTCACTCCACTGTAACGCATGGGTGGGTGGGTGGGTGGATGGATGGGTGGATGGATGGTTGGGTGGGTGGGTGAGTGGATGGATGGATGGATGGATGGGTGGGTGGGTGAGTGGATGGATGGATGGATGGGTGGATGGATGGGTGGGTGGATGGATGGATGGGTGGATGGATGGATGGATGGGTGGGTGGGTGAGTGGATGGATGGATGGATGGATGGGTAAATGGATGGATGGATGAGTGGAATTTGGATGGGTGGATGAATGGATGGGTGGATGGGTGGGTGGATGGATGGATGGGTGGATGAATGGATGGGTGGATGGGTGGGTGGATGGATGGATGGATGGGTAAGTGGATGGATGGATGTGTGGATGGATAGGTGGGTGGATGGATGGGTGGATGGATGTATGGATGGATGGATGTGCGTGTGGGTGGATGGATGGATGGATGGATGGATGAGAGGGTGGATGAGTGGAATTTGGATGGGTGGATGGATGGATGGATGGATGGATGGGTGGGTGGGTGGATGGATGGGTGGATGGATAGGTTGGTAAGTGGATGGATGGATGTGTGGATGGATAGGTGGGTGGATGGATGGATGGATGGATGGATGGATGGATGTGCGTGTGGGTGGATGGATGGATGGATGGATGGATGGATGGGTGGATGGATGGATGGATGGATGGATGGATGGGTAAATGGATGGATGGATGAGAGGGTGGATGAGTGGAATTTGGATGGGTGGGTGGATGGATGGGTGGATAGATTGATGGGTAAGTGGATGGATGGATGTGTGGATGGATAGGTGGGTGGATGGACGGATGAATGGATGTGCGTGTGGGTGGATGGATGGATGGATGGATGGATGTGCGTGTGGGTGGATGGATGGATGGATGGATGGATGTGCGTGTGGGTGGATGGATGGATGGGTGGATGGATGGATGGATGGATGGAGGGATGGATGGGTAAATGGATGGATGGATGAGAGGGTGAATGAGTGGAATTTGGATGGGTGGGTGGATGGATGGGTGGATAGATTGATGGGTAAGTGGATGGATGGATGTGTGGATGGATAGGTGGGTGGATGGATGGATGAATGGATGTGCGTGTGGGTGGATGGATGGATGGATGGATGGATGTGCGTGTGGGTGGATGGATGGATGGATGGATGGATGGATGGATGGATGGGTAAATGGATGGATGGATGAGAGGGTGGATGAGTGGAATTTGGAAGGGTGGGTGGATGGATGGGTGGATAGATTGATGGGTAAGTGGATGGATGGATGTGTGGATGGATAGGTGGGTGGATGGATGGATGGATGGATGGATGGATGGATGTGCGTGTGGGTGGATGGATGTGCGTGTGGGTGGATGGATGGATGGATGTGCGTGTGGGTGGATGGATGGATGGATGGATGGATGTGCGTGTGGGTGGATGGGTGGATGGATGGGTGGATGGATGGATGTTATCAGTCTGCAAAAATTTTCATGAAATTAATTATGAAATATAGACCTTTATGGTGCAAGAGGAACGGACCTAAGTTATTCAGTACTTAAGCCCATCTATCTGTCTATCTATCTATCTATCTGTCTATCTACCTACATATATGCAGGAAATATAAAAAGCCCTTAAATTAAAAATAATGCCTAAGAATTCATAATCGTCTTGAATGTCGATAAAGCTTAATAAAATGTGATAATGAATACAGGGTTTCGCTCTTACTGTAAATTTTTGTATGGACGATTTCCTTCAGCTTATATAACGAAAGAAATGGAAAAAATTTTGTGGATCCCCCTTTTTTTAACAAGTGCTGGATCCGCCATTGGTAGAGACTGATCATTAAAAAAAATAAAACAACAATAATCTATCTGCCTATTGCCAGACGCCTCAATTCGTAAGGGGTGGCCACAAACAAATCACCTCCATGTTGCTCTGTCCCTCGCCGTTTCACTGCCCTGCTTCCAGCACACACACCCCTCTCTCATATACCTCTCCACTCCATCCTTCCATATCATCCTTGGCCTGCCCCTCCTTCTCCCCTCCCCCATCTCATTTGCATACACTCTCCTCGTCAGTCTCTCGCTCTCCATCCTTTCCACATGGCCAAACCATAATAATAACAGTAATAATAATAATAATAATAATAACAATAGTAGTAGTAGTAATAATAAACAACCACAATAATAATAATAATAATTATAATAATAAAATACTACTACTACTACTACTACTACTACTACTACTAATAATAATAATAATAATAATAATGAGAGAACTGACCTATCACGGCATAGCAGACAACCATCGCCGTCATAGGCACCACGTAGGTCACCGTCAGGATCACCACGTTGTACCTGTGGAAGGAGTTTGATTAGGAGGCACACCTGTGGAAGCTCCCTTACACCTTTCCCTTAGCGACTTATTCTGTTTATTTCTCCTTACTGCGCTCGCCTGTGTTACATAAATCCTTCCAATATCGCCATACTCTGCATAAATAACGAACAAAAGAATATTAACCAACCACATCCAAGAATGAATTGCTAAAGAAGGAGTGTTAGGGAGCTTCCTTAACCGACGAGAATACGGACCCTAATATTTCTTTCCATACTGTTTTTTTTTAAATCTCATTTTATATATATATATATATATATATATATATATATATATATATATACCAAAAAAAGTCTCCATATTCATCTCGCAACCCTCGTTATACATCTATTTCCCACTCCAAAGTTATATTAAATTTTACTTAATTCCTTGTTTGTTCTCCTTACAAGTAAAAGCAGGTGGTGGCGGCATCATCCACTCACTTGATGTAGTGCTGCCTACTTCTTCCTTCACCTTAATCATTCTTTTTCTGTGTCATCCTTCCTCTCTCCCTATTTCACCCATCTCTCCTGTCCCTTTTTTGTGCTCTGCTTTCCTTTTCAGGTGGCTTTACATTGAGTGACAAGCCAAATGGTTTCCTGTAAGCCAGGAAACCATTTACAGCGCTGGGTGGTAACCATATAACCAACCCATAAGTGTTCCCTTCGTGTCAACAAGTGAACTGGGGGAGAGTTAGTGCCCCTCTCCGTAAAATAGCAAACTCAAGGCAAACGGCCACCCCTTACAGGATAATGGCGTCTGGATATAGACAGATAAACAGAAAATAAACGTCTATCTATCTATCTATTGCCAGACGCTTTAATCCCTTATATTGGGTGGCCACAAACAAATCGCCTCCACGTCACCGTGTCCCCCACCATTTCACTGCCCAGCTCCCAATTCACAGCCCCCTCTCTCATATACCTCTCCACTCCATCCCTCCATCTCATCCTCGGCGTTCCCCTCCCTCTCCCTTCCTCTACTGAGTATATTAACGAAAGATGACACCGTTAATTGTAAAGTATAAGAATTAGCCTCGGAGAAATGCCAGCAGTTTGACATTGATCCTTTGCGCTGTACTGATGTTGTTCGTTGATTCAGCACTCGTGTCTCTTAACAGTAAAACAAAGGAGTGTAGGATCTCCAAGCATCACCGTAATTGGACTACGGTGTGTGTTGCACGGTTGCACGACAGCACTGGCGGTGATTGCAATTTTCCTCGACTTGTTCAGCTGCTGTGTTTAATTTGGTCCACGCTCGCTCTCTCTCTCTCTCTCTCTCTCTCTCTCTCTCTCTCTCTCTCTCTCTCTCTCTCTCTCTCTCTCTCTCTCTCTCACACACACACACACACACACACACACACACACACACACACACACACACTTCCCTATCTACATAACAGTAATTAAGGAAAGAGTCGGCACTGTAATAGGACCCAGGTTCGTTTCTCAAGCCGGTCAGACTGGCGGACGTAGTGTGTTTTCCCCCTTGTCTCTTCCCACCCATATGAGCACCTGAATATTACCCCAAAATTGCCGGTCATCTTCAAGGGGAAAGATTAGGACTAGAAAAAAAAATTGTGCCCAAGGACCCTCATGCAGTCAGTAGGTACAAATCTAAGTCCTTTTGTCTCGTCAGGTAAGCTCCCTAACACTTTTTCCTCACTGGTTTATTTTTGCACACAGCTCATTAGTTATCCCTTGTGTGTTATTTTCGCCCTCCTTGTTGGTGTTAAAAAAATAAAAGAAATATGCAAAAGAGCAGTAAGGCTTAGTATGGAAAATAAATCGCTAAGGAAATGGTGTTAGGGAGCTTCTTTGATCGAAGAGAATGCGTATCTAAACATTCGCGTTCTTCTCCAGGAACATCAGATCTTAGTGAAAGTAAGCCATCGTCATACATTACTTCTCCTCCTCCTCCTCCTCCTCCTCCTCCTCCTCCTCTCTCAGATGTGGGAAGACAGCCTCAATTCTGCAGCTCCGCCATTGAAAACTTAAAAAAAGTTCAAATTTTACACCCCAGCAGTCAAGAGGCTGCTGGGAAAACTCCGATGTTGATATCTGAAGTAGTAATTACTTTCGCCTCGTGTATACAGTGTTTGAATCCCCTAAAGGGTCACTAAATGCCAGAATTCTATCATGATCCTCTTATAAATAATTTCGCGAGTTAATTTGAGGACTGGGGAGCGCCATTTTTAGCCTATACTGCTTTTCCTGTAACTTGGCCAAAAATCGCCATCTCTCCATCTTGTACGTTGAGTTGTAGCAAGAGATTGGCGCTGGAAAATGGTGCTAGTCACGAAGAAGTGCTGTGTGAAGGATGCAAGGCCGCGGTATTGCCTTTTTCTGCCATTGAGCCATGTGAAATGAGCTGCAAAAGGATGAAAATTTGGGCCAAGTTAGAGTAAAAAGAGTATAGCAGTTTGCGCTTCCCCCCTCCACGGACACCAGAGGCGGAATACAAACGCAGTCCGATTTTTATTTGCAGGAGGGACGAGGAGGCTGTCGAATCTCCCCTCTGTCTCCTGTTCTTACTTCATAAATACATCTTAGTTCTGAGGCGAAAACTAATGCAGGTTATGATTATTTTCTGCAGGAAGATCAAGGGTAGGAGCGCAAAATCTCCCCTTGTCTAGTTCTTCCTGTAAAAAATTATATCGTAAGACAGGGAACCGATCGTAAAGATGTTTAAGAATTTCACTCCATGTTTTCTCTCTCGCTGGTTTTTAAGATTTTGTAACACCTCTCGATAGCGATTTATTTTGTAACTCCTCGACATCATCTTTTACGTAATTAACGCAAAATTCTATCTATCAATCTGTCTATTGCCGGACGCCTTAATCTCGGAAGGGGTAGCCACAAACAAATCGCCTCCATGTCGCCCTATCCTCCGCCATTTCACAGCCCTGCTCCCAGCTCACCCCCCCCCCCTCGCTCATGTACCTCTCCACTCCATCCCTCCATCTCATCCTTGGCAAAAATCTTAGATATTATTAAGATACACGTAACACACAAGAGAATATAAATGTAAAATACAAAATAAATCGCTAAGGGAGAGGTCCTACGTAGATTCCGATGACAGAGGTAATGTGTTAATGTCAAGGAACAGTAAAGGAAGAGCTGCATAGGACTGTCATCGTAGTAAAGCTTCAGTTTGTTATTATTGTTGTTAAATTTGGCGGTAAAATTGATAAAATAATTGTCGTACTATTTTTACTATATATTGTTTCTAGTTTATTTCACCTTGTTCAGTGACAGAAAAATATATTGCGGTTCTTCATCCTGTCCATTGCACTTCTTCGTGACTAGGCCTCGATTGTTTTCCTTCGTAGCTTATTCCGCGTAGCTCAGCGGCAAAAAAAGACAGTACTACGGCTCTATCTCCATTTCATTGCACTTCTTCGTGACTAGCATCATATTCTAGTGATAATGTGTTCTTACAGCTCAACATTCATGGTCGGGGGATGACAGTTTTAGGTGAAGTTAGTGTAAAGAGAAAGAGAGAGAGAGAGAGAGAGAAAGCGAGCGTACAGCGTCCCTCATATCATTAATGTCACTTGTTTTCAAATTTAGTCTTTCTGCTTCATAACAAAGATCGTAAATTTGGGTGCGGGAGTAGTCGCCTAATCAGTGAATCTTTGACCATGGAAATAATAATAATAATAATAATAATAATAATAATAATAATAGTAGTAGTAGTAATAATAATGATAATAGTAATAATAATGATGATGATGATGATGTTGATGATGATAATAATATGAATAAGAAAAAAATACCATGCATGAAAACAGATTATTCAAAGTAAGTTCTATTATTTGTGGGTAAGAAGAGTTTCCACGTCACTGATCTTTTACTGCTCATTATGACTACTTGGCCAGGTATGTCTTTGTATTTTGTATGGAGGCAATTGCAGGTGGGAGATAGGCCGTGGGAGGGGTGGAGGTTTGAATGCTGCCTCGTTTATCAGTGACCCCTCCCTGATGTTTGAACTGCGTCCGTCACTGGCTGGCCGAAGCGAAATATCTGGTCCTTTTGAGAGTCCTAAACCGAACAAGTAGCGTGATTAAGTCGATTTGTAATGTATGTTGAGATTTACATTAGCCGCTGACTCGCAGATGGAAATTTGAATGGAAAGTTACCTATTGACAACACGCGTGAAATGAAACCATATCAAAGTGTAATGGGTTTATGCTGACAGGTGTTGCGGGATTCTGTGGACACTTTGGGAAATGATATCAGAATGGATGACAATAACTGGCAGAAGGCGAAGGAGAGAGCGAAAGAGAAAGAAACCCAACAAAGACAGAACCGAGGTGGAAAAAGGAAGGGCAGCAGGAGAATTGGCTCAGCCGGTCATGCATAAGAGGATTTAAACGGGGAACACCTGTGCCGAGCCGCTGCCTAACGTTATCCTAGCAATTGTGGAGGTGCTGGAGAGATCGGTAATCCCCTCCATACCGGCAGTAATGTGCGACAGAGGTGCAGTGAGGATCTGGGAAACTTGGCCCTTCAGCCCTCTTTCAAGGCTCCACACCCAAGGCTCCAACACCAGGGATGCCCCACCAGACCTTCACGTGATCACAGCC
Organism: Coenobita brevimanus; assembly: GCF_032717465.1. NCBI lineage: Eukaryota > Metazoa > Arthropoda > Malacostraca > Decapoda > Coenobitidae > Coenobita > Coenobita brevimanus. The sequence goes on along the minus strand of NC_137051.1, from coordinate 35,265,777 downwards.
CCCCAACTAAAACAGTGTCAAGTGCTTCAGGCTCTTCATAAATATCTCTGTTGTTGATCCGGAAGGAGAAACCATAGCAGATGACGCAACACGAGGCAATGACGAATCCTCCATGCTTTTCGTGGATGGATCCCTCAAGTTTCGTTCCTGCCGCGGCCACTGACGCCATACCCTTCAATGCATCAGTGCTCCGTTGAAAGAAAAAGAGGCCAAGTTGCCCCTGGGAACTCCACTTCTCTCTCCGTCGTTAGCATCAACCTTTCGACACTTTCCAAGCCCAGGGACGCCTCTTGATGCTGCCTCATGCGACCCACTGAGCTTAGCAACTGTATGAGAATTTTTACCATCTGAGACGAGTGTACCGAGTCGCTGTATGGAGATGTGAAGTTCATGAGGATATACACATGGACCAACTTCAACCTCTGAGGCATATTCAGAAAAGTGAAGATAATATTCCAGGATCGGGAGGTGCTAAACAATGGCCACCCTGATAATCACAAAACTCCGGGTCTGATCTGAGATGCCCCGTGGCTGCCTTACCGCGTGAAATGTACTTTTTTTTTTTTTTTTTTAATGCTAGGAAGAAGAAACCCAAGGCCAGAAGCCCGTAAGACTGTTCCCTCCAAGCAAAAACAAAAACAAGATAACAGAGAGGGCAATTCATGTCACCCCCTACAACAAACATAGAGGGACCTACTCGGCTCATCGTAAATCATTTCACAGTACTTGTGTCTAAGGACCCATTCGTGGGGCTTCTGTAGGGAGGCCCTTTCTTATAATACTTACATTCGTGCATAGAATCGGAGGGGTATATATTGTGTGTGTGTGTGTGTGTGTGTGTGTGTGTGTGTGTGTGTGTGTGTGTGTGTGTCTTTACGACCAGTAACCCCAAAAGTTTTTATCCGATGTATCCCAGACATGGTGGGAGGGTGGAGAGTTGACTAAGTATGACGTGACTTGATTTTCAGGCCAGGTCAGAAGTCTAGCCGGGAGGTCAGCTCAAATAGTTTTAATCCTGTTTACACAAGACATGGTGGAATGGTTGTGGGTCAGGCAAGGATGAAGTTAATAGATTTTTTACAACAGTCGGTCAGAGGTCAAGATCAATAAGTAAGTTCAAAAATTCGGCCGTATTATTTAAACAATTTTGATTCGATTTGGTCAGATTTAGTGAACGAGTTAGGGGTCAGCCAAGAAGTTATTTGAATTTCAGAACAAGAGGTCAAAAGTCAACCGATTGATACGATTTGAGTTTGATGGAAGGGTTGAGGATCAGGCAAGGATAAATTAATTCGATTTGAAAATAAGTCGAAGGTCAGGGTCACATGGAAAGGTCAAATGTTCAGCTGTTAGGTCGATTGTAAGGCGTGGGTGTTTTTTGCAGACTTTGTGTATGTTTCTTTGTGTATTTTAAAGGGGAAAAAAAAAAAGAACAGTCATTTTGCGTTTACAGTCAGTCCCTAAAGCATGTTGTTTTAATCACTATCATCCTGTCCCTTTCATACACACACACACACACACACACACACACACACACACACACACACACACACACACACACACACACACACACACACACACACTAATACTCTGACAATTTAATACTTGGGTGAAAATCTGATTCGGATAGGAAGCTGACTAACACCTCTTCCTTACCGATTTATTTCTGCTTCTGCTCCATCAATATATTCTTGTGTTTTATTCATGCAGTCTTTGTCGATATTAAAAAGAAATGAGAACCAAAAAAGAGGGATGTTAATGGGTAGTTTCGAAAATAAATCGCTAAGGAAGAGGTGTTAGGGAGCTTTCTTACCTGACGAGAATACTTGTTTATGTGCGTCTATGTGTACCTTAAATCCACACATGTAAGCATAAACGGAGTGGTCCCTTAACACCGGTCTGCTAGAAACTCATCCGGCAGTGTTTTGTGTTGCGGGGAGGGCTCAATCTGCTGGTGTGGGCGGGAGTGGCAGTGGGAGCAGGAAATAAATAAATGATGCAGGGTACACATAAATATCGCTGAGTCGTCCTCGCGATAGATAGATAGATAGATAGATTAACAGATAGAGAGAGAGACAGTTAGACAGATAGATAGATAGATAGATAGATAGACAGACAGATAGACAGATAGATAGACAGACAGACAGATAGACAGACAGACAGACAGACAGACAAATAGACAGGCAGATAGATAGATAGATAGATAGACAAGCAGATAGATAGATAAATAGATAGAGGCTAGCCAAGCATCAGTCATATACAGGTATATATATACTTACACATAATCCATCCTAGACTGTGAGGCGAGTCCATCAGGCCATAGGATAACACAGATGGTGGAGTTGGCCAGCCTGTGGGGGAGGCGAAAGAGGGTGACAGCTGGGAAATAAGGGCACAGCTGGCCACACATACACCTGGGACAGTGGCTCGGGTTCGTCTCCGGTTAAGGAAGCTCCCTAACACCTCTTCCTGAGCGATTTGTTCTTGGATATGGGTGGTTAATGTACTTCTGTGCGTTATTTATGCAGAGTATGGCTATGTTTCAAGGATTTATATAACAGAATAGGACAGTAAGGTGTAATAAGCAAAATAAATCGCTTAGGAAAAGGTGTTAGGGAGCTTTCTTTGTGTGAAGTGGAGGTCTAGCATCGCAGTTACCTAGGTTCGTATTCTCGTCGGTTAAAGAAGCTCCCTAACACCTTTTCTCAAGCGACTTATTTTGCAACCTTACTGTCCTCCCCCGTGCCATATAAATCGCTCCGATATCGCCATACTCTGCATTAATGACGTACAAAAGGATACTAACCAGCCATATCCAAAAATAAATCGCTAAGGAAGAGGTGTTAGGGAGTTTACTACTTTCACCTACTACTGTATATGGCACTTCACCGTTGTCAGCGCCACCAACAAACACGTGATTATGTCAGCGTTGCCAAGTGTGCTAAATGCTACACCTTTGCTACACTTTCACACTGTCCCAGGTTCATGTGTGGCCAGGTGTACATATTTTTGTATCATTTTCGTCTATCTATCTATTGGCAGACGCCTTAATCCCGTAAGGCGTGGCCACAAATAAATCGCCTCCATATCGCCCTGTCCCCCGCTTCATTTTCGTTA
>NC_137051.1:35255160-35257660 GCF_032717465.1 Coenobita brevimanus | reverse complement strand
CTGATATAAACCCCCTGATATAAACCCCTTGATATAAACCCCCCTGATAGCAAGTCGTGCCAGTCCTTCGCCTCTACAGCCTTCCTTAGTACCGATAAAGCAACTGATAATGGCGGTGGTCAATTTTAAGTTTACGTGATTATTTTCCCCATAGTGTGTGATTTCTGTTTGGGGGATGAACAAGGGCTATGGAATGGCTGTGCGCTCTCCTTTCTTTGTCCTTCCTGCAGAAAGAAATCACAGTTACGAGAGGAGCTTGATCGTAAATCTGTAAATCTCGAACCAGCTCAGCTTCATAATAAAGGAGTGTTAATATACGTATACTTTCTGGCCGCCATTGGAAAGGGATCCTTGTACACACACACACACACACACACACACACACACACACACACACACACACACACGTCAGGACTCTAAAATATCTTAATACTTAATAGCTAGCAACATACATAATATAGTCCAGAGGTCAGGTTAATGTCAAACCTAGAGGCCAAAGGAAATGACGTTAACACCTCTCCAGAATGTCTCACACAGCACATTGCCTCGTGACCACACACACACACACACACACACACACACACACACACACACACACACACACACACACACACACACACACACACACACACACACACACACACACACACACACACACACACACACACACACACACACACACACACACACACACACACACACACACACACACACACACACACACACACACACACACACACACACACACACACACACACACACACACACACACACACACACACACACACACACACACACACACACACACACACACACACACACACACACACACACACACACACACACACACACACACACACACACACACACACACACACACACACACACACACACACACACACACACACACACACACACACACACACACACACACACACACACACACACACACACACACACACACACACACACACACACACACACACACACACACACACACACACACACACACACACACACACACACACACACACACACACAGGCTTCTAGAACATTTCGACGACAGTGTAGCCCACGTGATGGAAATTCTTATCTACAGAAAGAAAGAGGAGGAGAAGTCAGCGAGAGGTGGTAGAGAGAGGGAGAGAGAAGAGGGGTCTAGCGAGACAGTCTGAGAGGTAACAGCGGGACTCTGCTCTATACTTCACTCGTGTGTGAGAGACTTTAGTTAATCTTTTCAAGACAATAAAATTATAAATAGTCCCATACTAGTCTTTACCTTTCCTGTCACTGCATGACAAACTAAGATTATCTGCTTACAAACCTACTCACTTATAACAACAGCTCGTCCACAAGTATAATATATGCATAACTGATTTACAAAACTCACTACAAGAAGCTACGAAGTTACCACAAGACACACACACACTGATCCCTAAGCAGACAGGTGTGGGCAGGTGACACACTGGCCTTGCGTTTCGTATTCCCGAGCGGAAGTGCAAGGAGGGGGGCGGGGGCGGGAGCAGCACCATCCAATTACCATATTCTCAGGTGAAAATGCTGGTAGACTCAGGTGGGCTTTTCCGTTCGCCGCACTCTTCATAGTTTCCGGCGAGAGGAGCCTACGGGTATTCGAGACCCAGGCTTACGGTTCGTGTACTATTTTTGCGCTTTTTCTTTTGCAGGAAAATCTAGGTTAGGTTAGGTTTGTTTATTTAGTATCAAGGTAGGTTAGTTTGTTAGGTTAATACGTTGAGTTAGAGCAAAAAGATCAAAATATTGCAAATGATCGTCCAGGGAAAATCAAACTTACCGCCTATTGCAAAAATGGTATACTGAATAGAAATGTGAGGGACAAGACCTTCCTCTATATTCTGCACTTACGGTGGAAAAATGGAAATAGCCTGCGATCCTCATCCGTTGACAAAAGATCCCTATTATGTGTAAGCCGATCTGCCCAGCGAAGGTTGAATCGATGTACAAAGTGAGGAGAGGTAACGATCGCAAATTCTACTTGAGAAAAGGCCTTGAAGCTCACGAGGAGGGGGAAAAGTGCGATTATTTTTAGGGAGATCAAAACGTTTACAGAAATAAGCTCCTTTTACCCTGGTCTAAAATGGCCGTCCCTCCATCGTAAATGCTGACTTGTATGGGTAAATTTAACCTACAGTATGATGCCAGTCACGAAGAAGTGCTACAGAAAGGAGGTAAAGCCACTGTACTGCCTTTTCCAGCACAGAGCCACGTGAAATAACCTACAAAAGGACATAAATCAAGGCCAAGTTAAAGTGAAGGGAATACAGTTTATTTTAAAAGTGTTTCCCAGTTAAGGTGCTGGAGAGGGACGCCTTCACGTGGTGGCACCGATATGTCCACCTCAGCTGCCTGGTTATACAAACGTCCCTCAGCTACCTTCCTGTCCCTGAAAGAAGGATGGGGAGCTGCAAGAGGAGGACAACTTTAGCCTGCAGTCCACTGGGTTCACATTCAGATGGGCCTT
>NC_137051.1:35247660-35250160 GCF_032717465.1 Coenobita brevimanus | reverse complement strand
AATGTCAGGAGAGGCAGCAGCTTCCTGAACTTCTTCCAATCACTCCTTACTCTAGCCACAGAGCTAGCTGCAGCCCCACCTCCAGCATAGAACAGGTCTCCCAAATAACAAAACTCATCCACACACTCAAGAGACTTCACCACCTCTCTAGGGACTCTGTCAAAGGCCTTCTCCAAATCAACAAAAACAAAGTACAGTTCCCTTTCTTTCCTATATATTTTTCCTGAAACTATCGAACGATGAAAATGGCATCAGTGGTCCCTTTGTCTGGCATAAACCCAAACTGCATCTCATCAGTATATAACTTTATCATTTATTTCTTACCCCCGCTATCAATGTCCAAGGTTATCATTTATTCATTACTCCCACTGTCAGTGACGCCCACATCAGCAGACTGAACAAACTAGTGACGCGCTGTTTACAGATCTTTGGCTTCACTGAGGATGCTGATGGAGTGAGACAGCAGACTCAAAATGTAACTTGGAACAGAGTCAGCAGCATCCGACGCAAAATTACCATAAAAACTACTTCCTACTTTTGCAGTGGTAGTGTGTGGTAGTGTATGGTGGTAGTGTATGGTGGCAGTGTATGGTACGATGGATTATTATACCGAGTAGGGGGACATAAGACATAGTGGTGGCGTTTGGTAGTGTGTGGTAGTGTATGGTGCGGTGGAGTGTTATACCTGAGTAGGGTCATATAAGAAATGACAATGGTGTATGGTTGTGTTTGGTAGTGAATGGTAGTTGATGGTGCGGTGGAGTGTTATATCGAAGAGGGTGATATGAAAAAAGTTAATGCGTGATGGCGGATGGTAGGTTATGAAGGTTTATGGTGGAGAATGGTAGTGTGTGTGGTTGTGCATGGTAGAGACTGGTATTTAAAGGTAAGCACTAAAAAGGAGAGAGAGAGAGAGAGAGGAATTGTAAAGGATTAATGTTTATATATGAAACAGTTTAGTGTGTGTGTGTGTGTGTGTGTGTGTGTGTGTGTGTGTGTGTGTGTGTGTGTGTGTGTGTGTGTGTGTGTGTGAAGAAAAAACAGACACTGAAAACTTGCAAACATTTTCTCTGTAGTAGGCAAACAAAAGAGATAAAAAAGTTCCTTCATTTTGTGATGGAGAGAGAGAGAGAGAGAGAGAGAGAGAGAGTCAAATAGTTATTTTATAAAGTGTTTCCGGCTGTCTCTATGGACTGGAAATGTATGGTAGTGTATGGTTGTGTATGGTAGTTTGTAGTAAAGTTTGATAGAGGTACAAGCAGTGTATGGTAGTGGTGGCGTTTGGTTGAGTATGGTAGCACAGGACAGAGAACGTGATTATAGTAATGGTAGTGAATGGTAACGAATGGTACTTACTGGTAGTGTATGGTGGTGTGGGGGTATATGGCAGAGTATGTGATTATGGTTATGGTAGTGAATGGTAACGAATGGTACTTACTGGTAGTGTATGGTGGTGGCGTATGGTAGGATGGGAGCAGCCAGGGCGGCGGCCACCACCCAGATCACACACAGCAACACGCGACACACACACACGGACATACGCGGCTGCAGCGGCCTTAGCACGTTGAGAAACCTGCAGGAACACAATCCAATTCCTCTAGTTAGTTTTGAAAGATTCCTCTCTTCCCTATCAGCTTATCTCCTATCAAACTACGTTAATATCTACCTGTGTTTTATTTAGGTTCACACTACGTTAGCATTAGTGTTTGATCTGGGTTTACGTTAGCATTAGTGTTTGATCTGGGTTTACGTTAGCATTTACTGGTGTTTGATCTGGGTTTACGTTAGCATTTACTGGTGTTTTATTTAGGTTCACACTACGTTAGCATTAGTGTTTGATCTGGGTTTACGTTAGTATTTACTGGTGTTTTATCTGGGTTTACGTTAGCATTTACTGGTGTTTTATTTAGGTTCTCAGTACGTTAGCATTTCGCTCTGTGTGTGTGTGTGTGTGTGTGTGTGTGTGTGTGTGTGTGTGTGTGTCAATAATTCTTTCCTCAGCCAATCTCCTAAAAGCACCATCTTCCCTCTCCCCAAATCCAATGAGCCATCCGGAGTGAGGAACGTGTTTTGGATGAAGACCCCGTAGTTCCTGCTCCTATGCGACTTATTTTCGTGCCACACCTTGACGTTAACAGTAGTGTACACTGTTTGCATAGACGTACGAGGCGGGGAGCACGACTAAAAAAGTGTGTGTGTGTGTGTGTGTGTGTGTGTGTGTGTGTGTGTGTGTGTGTGTGTGTGTGTGTGTGTGAATCTATACATGAGATTATAAGCCTATATATTGTTTACACAGACATTGCTACTTATATATAGTTTTTTTTCTTCTTCTTTTCCTCCTTCTCCTCCTCCTCCTCCTCCTTCTCTTCTTTTTCTTCGAGGGAATAACTATGCAGACTTACAGCCTTTGGTTCTTTCTTCCTTGCATAAAAAATAAATTCATGCCTACGTAACACCTCTTCCTTAGCGATTTATTTTTGGATACTGCCGGTTAATGTAA
>NC_137051.1:35240160-35242660 GCF_032717465.1 Coenobita brevimanus | reverse complement strand
TTGTTTGTGGCCACCCCTCACGGGATTAAGGCGTCTGGCAATAGATACATAGGTGTCGGCAATTGCAAACCGTATATCCATCCATCTATCTGTCTATTTTAATCCAGATAGATGCATAGCTAGTTAGATAGATAGAAAGATAGATAGACAAGTAAGTATAAGCTGTAGACAGAGACAGAGATAGGCAGGCAGACAGACACAGAGACAGAGAGACAGACAGGCAGATTGACAGAGAGACAGAGAGAAGCAGGCACACACAGACAGACAGAGAGACAGACAGAGAGATAGACAGACATACAGAAAGACAGAGACAGAGAAAAGCAGGCACAAAAAGATAGATAGACAGAGAGACAGACAGACAAGCAGGCACAGACAGATAGATAGACACAGAGACAGGCAGGCACAGTGATAGATAGACAGACAGACAGAGACAAGCAGGCACAGATAGATAGATAGACACAGAGACAGGCAGGCACAGTGATAGATAGACAGACAGACAGACAGACAATTCCCAGCCTCCATCGTAGTTGCCAATATATGGATACGCGACCGACTGTGCTCTCTCTCCCGGGATCGCGTTCGTTAGCGAGTGTTACGGCGCTCGGGAGGGTGCCACCGCGCGAAGGTACACCGAGCAGGGGACGTGGCCGCGGTGGGGAAGGCAACGTAATTCCTCTGTGCCCTGACTTTTTTTTTAGTCTCTTTTTTACTTTTTTATTTATTTATTTTTTTGCTCTGATTTTTTTTACTCTTTTTTGCTCTTTTTTTCATTCTTGCTCTTTTTTGCTCTTTTTTTTCTAACTCTAACTCTCTTTTGCTCTGAATTTTCTTTTACTCTTACTCTTTTTTTTTTTTGGTCTGACTTTTGTTTATCTTACTCTTTTTTGCTCTGACCGTTTGACTCTTTTTCTGCACTTTTTTTACTTTGACTTTTTTTCTTACTCTTTTTTGCTCTTTTTTTTTAACCCTAATTCTCTTTTACTCTGATCTGTTTTTAACTCCTCGATTTTGCCCTGACTTTTTCTACTCTTACTCTGTCTTATTTTGGGTTTTTTTTTTTTTTTTTTACTATTATTCTCTTTTTTGCTCTGATTTTTAAACTTTTTTTTGCTTTTTTTTTTTTTTTTTTACTGTGACTCTTTTACTGTGACTCTTTTTTCCTCTGACTTTTTTTTGCTCTGATTTTTTTTTACTGACTTTTTTTGCTCTGACTTTTTTTTTTAGACTTTTTTTACTGACTTTTTTTTACTGACTTTTTTTTACTGACTTTTTTTTACTGACTTTTTTTTACTGACTTTTTTTACCGACTTTTTTACTGACTTTTTTTACTGACTTTTTTTTACTGACTTTTTTTACCGACTTTTTTTACTGACTTTTTTTACTGACTTTTTTTACCGACTTTTTTTACTGACTTTTTTTACTGACTTTTTTTTACAGACTTTTTTTTACAGACTTTTTTTTACAGACTTTTTTTTACTGACTTTTTTTACTGACATTTTTTACTGACCTTTTTTTATTGACTTTTTTTTACTGATTTTAATTTACTGACTTTTTTTTGCTTTGATTTTTTTTTTTTTTACTGATGTTTTGCTCTGACTTTTTTTTTTTTACTTTTTTTTGTTCTATTTTTTTTTTTAATCTGTCTTTTACTCTGACTTTTTCTACTTTAATTTTTACTCTAACTTGTTTTACTCTAACTCTTTAACTCTTTTTTTTACTCTCTTTTACTCTTTTTTACTTTAATATCTTTTTACTGTAACGCTTTCTACTCTTTTTCTATCTTTTTTACTCTCTCTTTCTTTTTCTCTCTTTTTTATTTTAATTCTTTTTACTCTAACATTTTACTCTTTTTTTAACTCTCATTTCCTCTCTTTTTTCCTTTAACTCTTTTTCTTACTCTCTTTTTTACTCTCTTCTCCTCTCTTTTTTACTTTAATTCTTTTTACTCTAACATTTTCTTACTCTTGTTTAACTCTTTTTTCCTCTCTTTTTTTACTTTAATATCTTTTTACTCTAACTCTTCCTTACTCTTTATTGCTCTCTTTACCTCTCTTTTTTACTTTCTTATCTTTTTACTCTATTTTTTCCTTACTCTTTTTTACTCTCTTTTTCTTTATTTTTACTCTAATAATTTTAACTCGAACTCCTTTTACTCTTTTCCTTACTCTTTAACTCTCTTTTACTCTCTTTTTTACCTTAATCATTTTTACTTTAACTCTTTCTACTCTTTTTCTTACTCTTTTTTATTCTTTTCCTCTCTTTTTTTTTTACTTTAATTCTTTTTACTCTAACATTTTCTTACTCTTTTTTAACTCTGTTTTCCTCTCTTTTTTACTTTAATTCTTTTTACTCTTTTTCTTACTCTTTTTTACTCTTTTTTCCTCTCCATTTTACTTTATTATCTTTTTACTCTAACTTTTCCTACTCTTTTTTACTCTTTTTCTTTATTTTTACTCTAATAATTTTTACTCAAACTCCTTTTACTCTTTTCCTTACTCTT
>NC_137051.1:35205160-35227660 GCF_032717465.1 Coenobita brevimanus | reverse complement strand
AAGTCAAGGTGGAGGCGGTGTGGAGGTGGAAATATGAAGGAGGTCAAGGTGGAGGCGGTGTGGAGGTGGAAATATGAAGGAGGTCAAGGTGGAGGCGGTGTGGAGGTGGAAATAAGGTCAAGGTGGAGGCAATGTGGAGGTGGAAATACTCTGAAGGTGGAGGAAAAGGAATATAAAAACTTTGGGGGAAGTGAATATTAAAACAAAGGAGAGAATGGAGAGTGAGAGACTAACGAGGAGAGTGTATGTGAGTGAGGTGGAGGGGGAGAGAGGGGGGAGGCCAAGGATAAGATGGAGGGATGGAGTGGAGAGGTATATGAGAGAAGGGGATGTGAGCTGGGAGCAGGGCAATGAAATGGCGGGGGACAGGGCGACATGAAGGCGATTTGTTTGTGTCCACCTCTTACGGGATTAAGGCGTCTGGCAATAGATAAATAGATAGATTTTTTTTCCAGGGTACAATCTTCTCCTAGAATACAACATGCAACCATCTAATGTAGCTTCAGGTCCCTAATTGTACTACTAAGGAGAGACAAGACACTTTTTTCTTTTTCTTTATTGTTTTTCCTTATTTTCTTTCCCAGACTCCTTGGTCTCGTAAGGTGGGGCCACAAACAAATCGCCTCCATGTCTTCCTGTCCCCCGCCATTTCACTGCCCTGCACCCAGCTCACACACCTTTCCTCATATGCCTCTTCACCCCATCCCTCCATCTCATCCTCCCTCTCCCTCTCCTTCTCCCTCCACTACGCTGTGACACTCTCCTAGTCAGTCTCTCATAACTACAGACGTCATTACTGTTCTTACAGACATCTTTTTGGAGTTAGTCTCTCTCTCTCTCTCTCTCTCTCTCTCTCTCTCTCTCTCTCTCTCTCTCTCTCTCTCTCTGAAATGAATTACTTGTGAGAGGGAACTGAGAGTTTTGAGGGTTTGAGGAATGAATGTATGTTTGACTTTTTTTTTTTTTTTCGGTGCCCTGTAGATAAATTTTGCTGTGTGCCGATTTGCTCTTTGTTAACCCACGAAACCATTTACTACGTTGGGTGGCTACCATATCATCAACGTATAGATGCCTTGTGGTACGGTGGATTAAAATGCTCCAGTCTGATGTGGCCCATGAAGGTATATAGGCAAAAAACTGGTTGGGGTTGATTGAAAAAATATGCCACTCAGGGAAAAGGCAACTACCCATTTTTGCCTTATCTGGACGGAGTAACCTAGCCCCGGGCCCCTACGCTCTTGATGGGGCAATAAAGGACTGGATGATAAAGTGTACGTGGAATGTTAGGGCATAAAAATAGATGTGGCCAGACTTATTGCAGTGTGTCCAGGCATCTGGAAATGAATGGATCTTGAATTTGGCTCTCTTTTGTATTGTTTTTGTTTTTTTCTTGGAAGGAACGTTTTTGCGGGTTCAGTCTTTGGTTCCTTCTTCCTTGCATTAAAAAAAAAAAGAAAAATTGCGTCATGGGACAAAGCGAACTCCTTGCTTGTGTGGGTCTTGTGTTTCAGGAGCTGGCAAACCCCGAGGCCACGCCAGCAGCCAACCCTCGACCTCGGGGAGTCAGGGTTCACGTCTTCACCTGTCGCCAGTGTACCCCGGGCATCTGTACGGGGTGGAGGTGTGTCTCTTCTTTCTTTAGGCACCTCCTTCCACTTCCTCCCCCTTTTTTTTTTTTTTTTTTTTTTTTTTCCGGTTCCGAGCAGTTTATTGTGGGGGTCACTAGGCTTGAATGTATCCAGGCGAGTGGCTAGTGGAGAGAATGTTGCCTCGGTCATCAGTCTTTACAAAACAAGCCACTGATCACCGCCATTAGTGGGTGATCGTCTGTGTTCCGCCTCATCAAGGAATTTGAGGACACGGGAGAATTCGTTCTGCTCATCCCCAGCCCAGATCAGGAAGACTAAGGTTTACTCGTACCTCCCCACGGCAGGGAAGGAAATAACCCGCCAAGTTAGCGCACATCGTCAGCTCAACCGGCTAGACAAAGAACAACTCGAGACCTCTGGAACACGTCGCTCTTCGTATCGTGCAAGAGTTCCTCCACGATTGCCTTGGGTATTGAAGCCGTAAATCTCCTCTGACGGCTGCCCAGAATAGCTAGATACTCCACTTTGCCAAGAAATACAGTGGCAGGCCCAGGGAGAAGCGAAGATGAGGCCTGTGGAGTGATGAATTGACGTTTGAGGTGGTTGAGACGAAAGGGGAGTGGATGAGTGGTTTTATCGCAAGCCAAACAGTGACGTGCTGGATCCGTGGTGTATCTCTGGGAGTGTGAAGCAGACGCTGATGTGGTGTGGGTTCATTTGGGTTCTACGGTGTTGGGGGATGAGTGACGCTGCCCGGGAATGTCAAAGTGAACCAGCATGCCGACGTGAAGCTGATCTGTGAAGCGTTTATGGAGTGTGAAAAACCCCAGGATTTTTACGCATGACAGAACACCCATCCACAATGTCCGTTCCATCACCCAGTAGCTAGAGGACTGTCAGGCGAGATTCTTCTAGGACTGGGCGAGAAGTAGCCCAGATTTAACCCCCATCAAACACCCCTGGGCGCTTCTGAAGACGAGCCATCTGGAGTTGGTCCCCTCGCCCGTTTCCAAGCTGGTGGCGGGGTTGGGTTAGTTGTGGGCGCGTTTCTCCTTCAACCACCTCCAGAACTTTGATGGTAAGTGTCCCAAATGGGCTCCAGGGGCGTCTCAAGGCCAATACTTCGGAGCACCAGAGCGTGAGATGAGAGTCTGCCTTTTTTGGTTTTGGTTTCGCACTCGATTTTTTTTTAGTGTCTGCCTTTTTTGTTTCTGCTTTCATATTTTTTTTAGTGTGTCTGCCCTTTTTTTTTCTTTCTTTCTTTCTGTTTTGTGTTAGTGTGTCTGCCTTTTTTTTTTTTTTCATGTTCTTTTTTAGTGTATCTGCCTTTCTTGTCTTTGTTTTTGATTTCATATTTTTTTAGTGCCTGCCTTTTTTGTTTTTTGTTTCTGCTTCCATATTATTTTTAGTATTTCTGCCTTTTTTGTTATTGTTTCTGCTTCCATATTTTTTAGTGTGTCTGCCTTTTTTGTTTTTTGTTTCCATATTTTTTTTTAGTGTTCCTGCCTTTTTTGTTTTTGCTTTTTGCTTTCATATTTTGTGTGTGTCTGCGTGTTTTGTTTTTGTTTTTGCTTACATATTTTTTAGTGTGTCTGCCTTTTTTGTTATTGTTTTTGTTTTTGTTTTCATATTTTTTTAGCGTCTGCCTTTTTTTTTTAATTATTATTATTTTTTTTATTTATTTATTTATTTTTTTGGTGTGTGTGTGTGTGTGCCTTACCAGTACACGCACACAGTATATGGGTGATCAGTGGGTGGTTTAAACTACGAGGCTATTAAAATCCAATTAGTATAAAAAATTCCTGTACATTATTAAAGATGAGCAGGGAAGGTATAAGGATTGAGTCTTTAGTGGATAAGAGGAGGGTGAGGGGGAGGAGGAGGGGGGGAGAGGAAGGGTAGAGTTAAAGGGAATGTTTGGAGGGAAGGAAAGGGCAGGGGTTGGAAAAGGGAGGGGAAGGAAGGAGGGAAGTGAGGAGAAGAGGGAGGAAAGTGGGAGAGAAGAAAAGGGAGAGAAGGAGGAAAGTGAGAAGAAGAGGGAGGAAAGTGGGGGAGAAGAAAGGGGATGGAAGCGAGAAGGGGAAGGAGGGGAGTGGGAAGAGGAAGGAGGGAGGGAGAGTAAAGAGAGGGGAGAGAACTGAGAGAGGAAAGGAATTGATAAGGAGAGAGAGAGAGAGAGAGAGAGAGATAGGAACCTAGTAGGACACAGTAATAAGCAATAAGATAGAGGGGGAGAGGGAGAGAGAATATTACAGAGAAATGGGAAGACAGAAATGGAGGGAGAGAGGATGATAAAGAAGGGAAGACGACGGTAAGTGGAAGGGGGGAAAATGAGAGAGAGAGAGAGAGAGAGAGAGAGAGAGAGTAAATTTAAAGAGCATGGAGAGGGAGAGGGCCAACCGAGAGAGAAAAAGTTAGGGAGAGAGAGAGGAGGGAGAAAAGAAGAGGACACAGGCTGAAGGAAAATAAAAAAATGTGTAGCTGGAGAGAGAGAGAGAGAGAGAGAGAGAGAGAGGCAATCCATCATCATTTAAAACTTGCTCATTCCGTCGCACAATGCTGTCTCTCACTCCTGCTTCTTTCCTTCTAACTCCTGCTTCTCTCTTCTAACTCCTGCTTCTCTCCTTCTAAATCTTGTTTCTCTCCCTCTCACTTCTGCTTCTCTCCTTCTCTCCCTACCTCTCTTAGTACCTCCATTTTCTAACCTTTCCTCCCGCCCCTTCATGCCGTCTCTCATCCCCCATTGGCAAACACTTCTCTACACGTTGATCTCTTAATCTACTTACTCTGCATCTTTCACCAATGTCTGTCTATCTGTCTGTCTCTCTGTCTGTCTAATTATATATTTAGTTATCTGTCTATCTGTATCTCTGTCTCTCTGTCGGTCTGTCTATCTCTTCCTATCTGCCCATCTATATGTCCATTTATATCTATGTCTATCTATCTAACTCTCTCTGTTTATATATCTGTCTATCCATCCATTTCTGTCTGATTGTATCTTTAATTATCTATCTGTCCATCTGTCTATCTATCTATTTGTCTATCTGTCTATCTATCTGTCTATCTATCTATCCATTTATTTATCCTCATTTCTACCTCTACATCCCTGCCATTCCCAGCTCTCACATCCACACGTTAACCCACTCATACTCAGGGCAACTCTAGCATTCCTTCCCCGCTGAGGTCAGTTTTATTCATTTGGTAGTGGGTCATAGGAGCCTGAGAATGCGAGACCCGGGTTCGCATCCTCGTCGGTTAAGGAAGCTCCCTAACACCTCTTCCTAAGCGATTTATTTTGCTTATTTTACTCTCCCCTTCTGAGTTGTTCCTCGTCGGTTAAAGAAACTCGTAACACTTCTTCCTAAGCGATTTATTTTGCTTATTACACTTTACTCTCCTCTTCTGCGTTGTTCCTCGTCGGTTAAAGGAGCTCCCTAACACCTCTTCCTAAGCGATTTATTTTGCGTATTACTCCGTACTCTCCTCTTCTGAGTTGTTCCTCGTGGGTTAAAGAAGCTCCTAACACCTCTTCCTAAGCGATTTATTTTGCTTATTACTCCTTACTCTCCTCCCCTGTTAAAGTCCTATACCGCCATGCTGAGTTATAGCAATAGATTAACACTATGATGCTTGTCACGAAGTGCTACGGAATGGATGTAGAAACACAGGACTGTTTCTGCCACTGAGCTACGTGGAAGAGGATGAAAATTTGGGCCAAGTTAAAGGGAATGGAGTACAGCACACCTTCCGGCAATCAGAGGGGAAAATGGTTAGAAAATGGGTGTTCTAAGAGAGGTAGAGAGAAAGAGAAGTGAGAGAGGGAGGAAAGCACCCAGAGGTCTTTGATGGGGGTTAAATCCGGGCTACTTCCCGCCCAGTCCTAAAAGAATCACGCCTGACAGTCCTCTAGCCACTGGGCGATGGAACGGACATTGCGGTTGGGTGTTCCGTCGTGCGTAAAAAAACATGACGTTAGTTTCTCCAATTCCATAAACGCTTCACAGATCAGCTTCACGTCGGCATGCTGGTTCACTTGGACATTCCCAGGCAGCGTCACTCATCCCCCAACACCGTAGAACCCAAATGAACCCACAGCACATCCGCGTCTGCTTCACACTCCCAGAGATACACCACGGATCCAGCACGTCACTGTTTGGCTTGCGATAAAACCACTCCTCCTCCTCCCAGCCGCATGTACTAAGATATCAAAGCCAGATCTTCCGTCCTTTCACTACTACTAAGATTTTATAAACAGGAAAACGGACAGACCCCCCCCCCCTAAAAATCATGGTTGGAAAATTGTGACTAGTGGAAAACTTAGGAAATAAACAGACGAGACAACATTAGTTTTACTCAGATCGTTTCCCCATTTCTGGTTTTTATTTTTGGTTGGGGTACTGGTCCTCCCAAGAGTCACTGAAGGTCACGCCCCATCAACATCACAATAGCGACGAGATTCCAGTATGCAACATGGACAATGATATCCAAATGCCATCTACCTCCTTCCTTGGTTTTGTATCCTTTGTAAATTTTGAAGAGGCGAGTAACACCTTCAATAGTAATGGTGGAAAACTTTATATCGTGGAAGGCATTATTAAGGAACCAGACGATCTTTATTTTTACTTCTGCTTTTTTCATTATTATTATTATTTTTTTTTTGGGGGGGGCTGACCCACCAAAAATCCTTGGGGGGGGGTCAGGCTCCCCAAACGCAGCATTACGGATGAGCCACAGTACAAAATGGTCTAAGATATCAAAGGCACATCTGCTCTTTTCAGTATGTATGTGAGTTTTTAGTTTGGTGACGGGGGGGGGGGTCTGAGTCCCCCTAAAAATCAGGAAAACTGTTTATAGTGAAAGACCTTGCCATTAACCTGACCAACTTACCTGGGAACACACACACACACACACACACACACACACACACACACACACACACACACACACACACACACACACACACACACACACACACACACACACACACACAGGCTGAATCTAGTGCACCGGTATAGAGCGCCCTGCCGAAAATGCGAAGGATTGATAACATTAATAATAGCGGTAGTAGTAGTAGCAGTAATAACAACAATACTAATAATAATAATGAGGGAATACCTAGTTATTCTTCAGTACTTGACAAAATTGGGCTGAGTGAAATAGTCCGTGTAATAGTAACAGCGAGAGGGAGAGAAAAAGTTAGGGAGAAAAGGGAGGGAGTAAAGAAGAGAAGACAGGCTAAAGGCATATGAAAAACGTGTAGCTGGGGAGAGAGAGAGAGAGAGAGAGAGAGAGAGAGAGAGAGAGAGAGAGGAGTGGAGCTTATATGTTCAGAACGACAGTAGAAAGAAAAAAAAATAGGAAGAGGAAGAATGAAGGAGGAAGAAGGGAAAATGAGAGAGGGTTTTTTGAGGGGAGGGAAATGAAGAGGAGGGGAAAATGAGAAAGACAGAGAGGGGAAAGGGGAAACAGATGCTGGAAAGAAGGCAGAAAGAGATATATATACTTTCTTCTTTGACTGTGATGTATTGTTTTTGTTTTCTTGGAAGGAGCTGTTTTGCGGACTCAGCCTTTGGTTCCTTCTTCTTCGCATAAAAAATAAGTAGGCCAGTTATTACCCCTCACTCTTCTATCACGTCTGGAACTCAATTTTCAACCAGTCTGTCTCTCGCCATCACCATCACACGCACTATTTCACCCAGCTCAATTTTTTCATTTATTGGAGACTTCCTAGGTACCCCCTAAGAACGTTGGCTTCATTATTATTATTACTATTATTATTATAAAGAAAGCAGTAGATCAACTCTTTGGCTGAACCTCAACTCTTCCACCAAGTTTGGTCCAAATCGTTTCTAAACCACTTCAGATTTTTTGTTCACACCACACACACACACACACACACACACACACACACACACACACACACACACACACAGAGGAAACCCACGCTCAATCTCATCCAGGGTTATATTGTTACCTAGCTCTCTGAAGTGCCGGTACGGATGTGAGACAAAAGACGTTCTCATTTTTTCCCTCTTGTACCTCTTCCATTGGCCTGCTGGTTATCGGTGAAAGAGAAAACATGAAGAAAATGGGGAGTGAAATGGAGAGGGTGTTTGTTTTGTTTTCACTGAAGGGAAAAGAACTGCACGACGGAAACCATATTGGACTGCTCAATAGAGTTTTCTTTTTTTTTTCCTCGCCCGGGCGGAGTCTGGCGAGGTATTGTTTTTGGTCGAGTTCGTTTGTTTGTTTGTGTTTGTTTCTATGTTAAAAATAAATTACGGAAAAATGGCTGAATGAAATTACGGTACATGAAGCTTTCAGGATACGTGGGCACCGGTCCCCAAAGAAAGTGGTTAAATTCTGGAAGTAATCGAGTGACCCTGAAAGATCAAAATGGAGGTCACGGATATTCAGAGGGCTATAACTTGAAAGCGGTTCCAGACAGAGATATTGCTATTACGAACATAGCTACAGGAGTTCATAATATGGGCTCTTATTTGGCACCAAGACCTTTGACCTTGAGTGACCTTGAAAGGTCAGACTCAAGGTCACGGATATTCAGGGGACTATAACTCGAAACTGGTTGAAGAGGGGGAGATATTTACTAACATGTACTAGGCGTCCACACTGATAGTATGGAACGTGTACGAGCGAGCGAGCAAATCAGGCAGTGCTGGATATTGTTTCATGTGGCTCCTCCTCCTCCTCTGATTTCCTGACCTGAAAATACGCAACCCCAGACCGTTACTTCTTGCGCACTCGGCTGTTACGCTAATCTGCCTTATACAAAATCGTTTCCTCGATTTACGGAAAAACTATTGGGAATTACGGGTTGTCTGTGAAATGAAAATAATTGAGGATTTTTATGCGATTTCCAAATTCGTGTCTGTCTTTCTTGTAGCTTCAAATTGGCTGAGATATCCGGAACAGTTCGCTGCTGTACTACAGAGTTTTCCTCTGTTTAGCTGATGCGGTAAATCTTTCGCTCGGGTACAATGTCGGGGGTCCAAACCGTGACTAAATGTGGTGTTCTCGCTCGTTTCGCTCACTCGAACAATTATCAACATACAGGAAGTTTCATAAAGGTTTTAATTGGTACCATGACCTTTGACCATAAGTGATCTTGAAAGGTCAAACTCAAGGTCACGGATAATCAAGGGGCTAAGGAAGATAGAAAATTACTATTATCAAGGTATAGGAACCCTTATATGGGCTTTTATTTGGCAACATAACCTTTGACGCTGAGTGACCCTGAAAGGTCAAACGCAAGGTCACGGATTTTCAGAGGGCGTAACCTGAAAACATTGGCGTCATTACCGCAGACTTTAATTGTGTACCAAATCGCCACTAAATGGCAGTATCGATTCAGTATTTAAGCGCAGTAAAGCATCTGGTGTCGGGCGAGGTTTGTTGTGTCTGGCATCACGTGTTCCATTATCTCTCTTTTTCCTTCTTTTTTTTCCAGACGTGATAAAAAAGGGAGATTTTTCTGACCTGATCGTGATGCAAAGGATGTTTTGAGAGAGAGAGAGAGAGAGAGAGAGAGAGAGAGAGAGAGAGAGAGAGAGAGAGGGAAAAGAACGATATATGGGTGTGAAGGAGGGTGAGTGAAAGCATCTGTATGTGAGGGAGAGGAGATGAAAGAGAGTGTAATTGACATTTAAGAGAGAGAGAGAGAGAGAGAGAGAGAGAGAGAGAGAGAGAGAGAGAGAGGAAGTTGATGTAGGAAAGTGCACGAAAGGGAAGACAGATGAATGAAGAAAGTCCATGAATGAGAAAGATGGACCTAGAAACGGAATAAAATCTAGGAAGGAGTTAGTTAATGAGAGAGAGAGAGAGAGAGAGAGAGAGAGAGAGAGAGAGAGAGAGAGAGAGAGAAGTTGTTAGTGAGAGCGAGTGTATTGAGTGTACAAGTGTATGAATATGGAAGAGTGTATGGGAGTGAAGAAATCTGGGAGTGACGGAGAGGGTGTAGGAAATATGGGTGAATGAGAAGGACCCCGAGGAAGTGAAATAGAAAAGGATTGCGAAGGGAAGCAGACATCTTGAAAATGGTTCTTTCGAGGCGGTGACTGTGATATCTGATTGTATGAGATGAAGGTAAGGACATTAAATGGGAGAGATAAAAAGGAAGAAAGGGGGGAGAGAAAGAAGAATGGAGGGGAGACGCGTAGGTAAGAGAGAGAGAGAGAGAGGAAGCCCCGTCTGTGTGATAGGACTGAGAGCAGCCGTGAGTGGGTGAGTGGAAAGTTTCGCCTGAAGGATTTTTTTCGGCGCCTCCCCATTGTCAGGGCGAACTTTTGTACAAACCTCCCTTTTTTTTTGTACTCCCTGCGCACTCCCTAAAGTTTCCGTGCAAGGGAGGTAGGAGGATAGGCACACACTGTTAAAAGACTGGGCTGAGATTTGCAAAGTTACGTTAGGAATGACACCCACACTTGGAAATATTTATCGAGGGTCCTTGCCGGGTCGAAACTGCCGTGTGTTCTATGTAAACAACGCTTCCATATGTCGGTATTATATTTTTTTATTTAGACCGTTCAATATAATCAAGGCACAAGCTAATATTCAATACCTTGTTGTAAATATAATCTGTTTTTGCTGCAGCGTATTCGATCTCAATTCATTGGTTGTCCGAATACCTTCATTCATAACGGTGTATTTTGAATAATCTTTATCAGAAAGGCATGTGGAGAAGATAGACAGCGAGGGACTGACGAGGAGAGTGTATATGAGTGAGGTGGAGGGAGGGAGAAGGAGTGGGAGGCCAAGGATGAGATGGAGGGAAGGAGTGGAGAGGTACTGTACATGAGAGAGGGGGGTGTGAGCTGGGAGCAGGGCAGTGAAATGGCGGGGGACAGGGCGACATGGAGGCGATTTGTTTGTGGCCACCCCTTACGAGATTACGGCGTCTGGCAATAGATAGATTTGTCATAAAGGCTACAATAACTGTTTGGCGATAAGACTGTTCAGAGAAAATATATACACGTCTTTAGTAATATCCACTGATTAATTTTAAAACGAGGCCTTACAAGTCTTATCAGATGACCTAGATACGTGTCAAGTTTTAATTTCTCTTGCCAAATCAACACTTTCAAAGTTTTACGAGATCCTTGCTATTTCCCCATGTTCAGACGAAGTTGCATCCACTGTGCCACCTCTCCATGCCCTCCCCTGTGCTACGCGGGCATCTGGTAGCGCTCAAGACTGGAATGTCGCACTGTCATATTGCAGAACTTCCGTCTATCAGAAATCTTTTATTCCCCGAACTGCGTCTCTCTGGAACTCTCTTCCCCAGACCTGTTTCCCTCCAAACTTCAACCAACAGCTGTTCAAGTTCAACTGTTACAGATTTTTTTGTGAATGGAAGACGCCAGTAATCTGGTGTAAGGATTATTTCTTTTTTATTTATTTGTTTTAAATTCTTCTGTTCTGTTACTTAAATGAATAATTGAGGTAAATTATACGTCATTACAGCACCATTATGTAAAGCCTGACCTAATAAGACATCAGAATTATAATGAAATATATTCCATGAAAGAAAAGAAAAAAAATATCAGTGTGAAAAAACCTTTGGTCTGAAAAAAGGAAAATAGAAAAAAGTAAGTTAAATTAAATCGTCAAGAGGCAGCAGGAATAAATTTTATATATATCAGTCGCCATTAATGATAATATATAATAAATAAAAAGGAGAGTTCGTGCTTAGTATCAAACGTTCCATTTAACAGACGCGTAAGTAGGAAAGAATTGTAATGACTTAATCCAATTACTGTTAATGGTGTGCTGATTATCTTCATTTATCTGTGGCCTTGGATGGACGCCTAATCTACCTTGAACCTGAATTCCAAAACATCTCTTTTTAAAATCTTCTCTTGACTCCAATAACGCTGATGGTCCCGCCGCTGTTCATCGTTAAAAATGAATAGTTCCAGCTACGCGTGCACAGAGGGAGAGACGGACTAGGAGAGTGTATGAGGGTGAGGTGGGTGGCTGGAGAGAAGGAGGGGGAGACCGGGAGTGAGGTGGAGAAATAAGGTACGAGGACAGGAGGTGGTGTGTCGTGGGAAGAGGGGTCGTGACGAAGCAGGAACAGAAGTACATTAGATTGATAGACAGATAGATAGACTGATAAGTAGATAGGCATATAGATAGACTGATAGATAGACAGCCAGATAGATAGATAGTTTAGAGAGGTGGCGCCTGCATCTTGGAAATGGCACGCTGATCATAACACCTTCCAATCAAGCACTTATTTTTTTCTTTAACCTTACCTTGTTTAGCTTAACCCAACCCTACCCTACCCTACCCCACCCTACCCTACCCTACCCTATCCAACCCTACCCTACCCTACCCCACCCTACCCTACCCTACCCTACCCTACCCTACCCTACCTTACCCCACCCTACCCTACCCTACCCTATCCAACCCTACCCTACCCTACCCTACCCCACCCTACCCTACCCTACCCTACCCTACCCTACCCCACCCTACCCTACCCTATCCAACCCAACCCCACCCTACCCTACCCTACCCCACCCTACCCTACCCTACCCTACCCTACCCTACCCTACCCTACCCTACCCTACCCTACCCCACCCTACCCTACCCCACCCTACCCTACCCCACCCTACCCTACCCTACCCTACCCTACCCTACCCTACCCTACCCTACCCTACCCTACCCTACCCCACCCTACCCTACCCTATCCAACCCTACCCTACCCTACCCTACCCTACCCTATCCTACCCTACCCTACCCTACCCTACCCTACCCTACCCTACCCTACCCAACCCTACCCTACCCTACTCAACCCCACCCTATCCTACCCTACCCTACCCTATCCTACCATACCCTACCCTACCTTACCCTACCCTACCCTACCCTACCCTACCCTACCCTACCCTACCCAACCCTACCCTATCCTACCCTTCCCTACCCTATCCTACCTTACCCTACCCTACCTTACCCTACCCTACCCTACCCTATCCAACCCTACCCTACCCTACCCAACCCAACCCTAACCTACCCTACCGTACCCTAACCTACCATACCCTAACCAACCTTACCCTACCCTACCCTACCCAACCCAACCCCACCCTAACTTACCCTACCCTACCCTATCCTACCCTACCCTACCCTACCCGACCCTACCCTATCCAACCCTACCCTATCCTACCCTACCCTACCCTATCCAACCCTACCCTACCCTACCCTACCTCACCCTACCCTACCCTACCCTATCCAACCCTACCCTATCCTACCCAACCCTACCCTATCCTACCCTACCCTACCCTACCCCACCCTACCCTACCCTACCCTATCCAACCCTACCCTACCCTACCCAACCCTACCCTATCCTACCCTACCCTACCCTATCCTACCCTACCCTACCCTACCCTACCCTACCCTATCCAACCCTACCCTATCCTACCCAACCCCACCCTATCCTACCCTACCCTACCCTACCCTATCCTACCCTACCCTACCCTACCCTACCCTATCCTACCCTACCCTACCCTACCCTACCCCACCCTACCCTACCCTACCCTATCCAACCCTACCCTACCCTACCCAACCCCACCCTATCCTACCCTACCCTATCCTATCCTACCCTACCCTACCCTACCCTACCCTACCCTACCCTATCCAACCCTACCCTACCCTACCCAACCCCACCCTATCCTACCCTACCCTACCCTACCCTATCCTACCCTACCCTACTCTACCCTACCCTACCCTACCCTACCCTACCCTACCCTACCCCAGCCTAACCCAACCCCACCCTATCCTACCCTACCCTATCCTATCCTACCCTACCCTACCCTACCCTACCCTACCCTACCCTACCCTATCCAACCTTACCGTACCCTAACCTACCCTACCCTACCCTACCCTATCCTACCCTACCCTACTCTACCCTACCCTACCCTACCCTACCCTACCCTACCCTACCCTACCCTACCCCAGCCTAACCCAACCCAACCCAATGCAACGCAATCCAACCCAACCCTACCCTACCCAGCCCAACCTACCCTACCCCACCCCACCCCACCCAACCCAACCCAACCTAACCTTACCATACCCTACCCTACCCTACCCTACCCTACATTACCCTACCCTACCCTACCCATCCCAACCCAACCTACCCTACCCTACCCTACCCTACCCTACCCTACCCTTCCCAACCCAGCCCAACCCAACCCAACCCAGCCCAACCCAACCTAAACGACCCTCACATTTCATCATATTCTTCCTATTAGCAGACTATTATCATTCGGCTCAGGGGAAATTTTGGAACTGGAGGGGACAGATAATTTTAGCCTTCATTAACCAGGGTAATTTAGTGCATAATTAAATCGTCTGGTAATAAGGAGGCGAAATTGAAACTACGTCATCATCTTACTTCATCGTTTTGAGCTGACGTCGCCTATATTTTTTTTTTTTTTTTTTTTAATAACAGAACGGAGGAAGGAAAAACAAATGGAGAAAAAAAATTATCCATACACCAGATTACTGGTGTCCTCTGTTCACAAAATATCTGTAACAGTTAGACTTGAACAGTTGTAGGTTGAAATTTGGAGGAAAACAACTCTGGGGAAGCGAGTTCCAGAGAGATGCAGTTCGGGGAAAGAAAGAATTCTGATAGGCAGAAGTTCTGCAATATGGTTGAGTGACATTCCAGTCATGAGCGCTACCAGATGCCCGTGTAGCACGAGGGAAGGCATGGAGAGGTGGCACCATGGACGCAACTTCGTCTGAGCATTTGCCAAAAAAAATCTGTAAAATAATGCAAGGGAGGCAACATTCCTTCTTACTTGCAGGGGAGGTAGTTTATATGTAATGGCAGGGTTGTTAATGATTCTAACAGCTTTATTCTGAATTTTGTCTAGTTGTCTTAATGCAACCTCTCCACAACCATTCCACAAGGGTGAGCAATATTCAAGCTGAGAGCGCACATGACTCTTATAAATTACAGCTAACTGCTCATCGGCGAAGAAGTTACGGACTCTGTACAATAATCCAAGTTTCTTTGAGGCGGTTTTAGCAAGTGATCTGACATGAGAGGTCCAGCTGAGGGCACTGTTAAGTGAGACACCAAGAATTTCAATACTTTTGGAGATGGGAATATTAGTAGCACCGAAGGTAATGTACGAATCTGGCAATATCTGTCTATTAGTAAACTGTATATATTTAGTTTTACTAGCATTAAAAGAGACAAGGTTGTTCTGCCCCCATTCACTGATTGTAGATAGATCTTGATTTATGGAGATGGCTGTACTGAGTTGATAAGTAGAGATCTTAGACTTTGTAAATGGATGTCTGAGTGTGAATGAAGTATGTAGTGTTGAGTCATCTGCATATGAGTGAATGGGATTGTGAGTGACAGATAAGAGATCATTAATATGAACCAGAAATAGGGTTGGCGCCAGAACTGATCCCTGCGGCACGCCGGCGTTAATTGAGTGGAAATTCGAATATACATCATCTACTTTTACTCTTATTTTCCTGTCACTAAGATAAGAAGAAATCAAAGGAACAAAAGACGTTAGTCCATAGCAAGGGAGTTTGGACAGCAGGGAACGGTGCCATACTCTGTCGAAAGCTTTAGAGATATCAAGAGCTACAGCATGAGTTTCTCCATGTAGATCAATTGATTGATGGATGGTATGAGTTAGGAGATTGAGTATGTCAATGGTGGATCTTTCGTGGCGAAAACCGTATTGTCTATCATTAATTAAGTTGTTGGATTCAAGATGTTTAACAATATGCTTATTAATTAAAGTTTCAAATACCTTACCAAGAGAAGATGTGATAGCTATTGGTCTGTAATTGGAGGGGTCAGACGAACTTCCTTTCTTCGGAACTGGGTGGATATTGGTATTTTATTTTTGAAGCTGCCGGGGGATTTTGAATTTGAACGTCCTAACAGTGAAAGGGTGGATGAAGGTGAGAAAAAGAAATCTGGAGGTTGCTGGGATGTTGTGGTAAGCTAGCCTATCTCTATCTATTGCCAGACGCCATAAATCCCGTAAGGGGTGGCCATTTGACTCTGAGTTATTCGTTTTACGGGGAGGGGCACTAACCCTCCACCAACCCACTTGCTGACACGTAGGGAGCACGTATGGTTTAGTTATATGGTTACCACCCAGCGCTGTAAATGGTTTCTTGGCTTACAGGAAACCATTTGGCTTGTCACTCAATGTAAAGCCACCTGTAAAGGAAAGAAAAGCAATAAGAAGTGACAGGAAAGATGGGAGAAATAGGAAGAGAGGAAGGCGGGCACAGAAAAAGAATGATAAAGGCTAAGGAAGAAGTAGGCAGCACTACATCAAGTGAGTGGATGATAGTCATCACCTAGCCGCCGTGTTGAAAGGACAGAAAAGATATAAAATAAAGGTTTCCAGTAAGAGTTTTGAACAAGACATTCTTTTCCTCGTCAGAAGGCAATACGGTGATAAGTTCCTTGCCGCCTCTTGTCAACACTGGCGGCATCGGCATCTGGGTCCTGGATCGTTGTTTTGACTGTGTTCGGCGCCTTGATGTATTCGGTGTTCAAATCTAACTCCTTTTAAAAGATTCTCCCCAGTTTAGGAGAGACATTCCGACCTGAGCGGACATAAAGACTCTTCATTAACTGCCTTACTTCTTGAGATTCGTCGTAAAGTTAAATAAAATCGTTTGTTTGTAGCCGTAAGGAGAGAAGACCGATGACGTACTCAGGTTACCTCGCCCGTCAGAAAGCAATATGGTGATGCGATTCCCACCACCTGCTGTCCTGGCGAGTTGTGGCGTCTGCAGCTGTGTAATGGAATGCTGCTCATACCGCTAACTTATCTAATATCCCGCCTTGCCATGGTATGCGACCTCACCACACGACACCCTCCACTCACCCGATGACGCAATACCCGGCATATTATCTTCAGGGCCTGTATACGCGTTTGAAGCTCCCTCACACCCCTTCCTAAGCGATTTATTTTGCATATTACACCTTGAAATCCTCTTCTGTAATACTTGAAACATTCTAATATCGCCTTACTCTCCATAAACGAAATCTACCTGTCTATCTGTCTATTGCCAGACGCCTTAATCCCGTAAGGGGTGGCCACAAAGAAATCGCCTCCATGTCGCCCTGTCCCCCGCCATTTCACTGCTATATTGACTGGCCATATCCAAAAATAAATAGCTAAGGAAGAGGTGTTAGGAAGTCTCCTTGCCAATTTCACATTAATATAGTTTCTGTCTGTCTCTTAATAGCCAAACTCCTCACTTTCGGAGAGGGCAGTCACAAGTAAATCGCCTTCATGTCACCCTGTTCTCCCTCATCAGGCTGCTCTCCCTCCAACTAAAGCCACTCTTACTCATATGCCTCTCCACCCCAGAACCTCCATTTCATCTTCGGTTTCCCCTTCCTCCTCTCTTCCCTCCACACACACACACACACACACACACACACACACACACACACACACACACACACACACACACACACACACCTCCACCCCAGAACCTCCATTTCATCTTTGGTTTCCCCTTCCTCCTCTCACCCCATCCACCACACACACACACACACACACACACACACACTGGAAGCATCGTCAGAACTCTTATTTCTTGATGCTTTTCAGGACTGTCATTGTTTCGGATAGGTTATTATTATTATTGTTATTATTATTGTTATTGTTATTATTTTTATTATTATTATTATTACTATTATTATTATTAATATTATTATTATTATTATTATTATTATTGACTGACTCTATCGGATACGTTTGTGTGAAGCTACAGAATGTGGTGGAAGTTTTTGGCGTATCAGATAGAGCCAAGATTCCGGGGACTTGAATGTTGAGTGAATGGAAGGGTGGCCCATTGGACTGGACAAACTTGGGCTGTCTGAACGTTGCTACTCGTCACCCTGCCCTGTGTTGGGAAAGGAGGTCCGGATGATGATGATGATGATGATGATGATGACGATGATTTTGGAGGGAGGATGGGGGTGAGGCCTCTCGAAATGAATGGATCTTGAATTTGGCCTCCTCTTGTATTTTGTTTTTCTCTTTGAAGGAACAGTTTTGCGGGCTCGTTGCCTTTAGTTCCTTCTTCCTCACATAAAAAAAAAAAAAAAAAAAGTTGAGTACTGAGTGTAGCGTGTCTGGTTGAGTTTGTAACGTGAAGCCAGCACTTTCCATTCCACCTTTCACCTCAGCTGAATCTCACTGCCTGACGGATGCATTTAGGAACTTGTCGGGGTGGTGTCTGTTTGATCTCTACAAGCCAGCCTGCCTTCCTCCACGCCTCCTCCAATCAATACACTCATCCCAACTTTCCTCCTCCTAACCTCAGTCTCCCTCCGAACAGCAGATCGAGTCGTAGTCATAAAGTCACTGAGCTTGAGGATTGTGTGTAAGATGGATTATGTGCTCGATAGTTTGTGTAATGTTTCATCTTCATTTATACGTCAGCCAAACACTTTAAAACCCATGTAGATTGAATAACAGCGGGAAAATACGATCAGATAAGGAAATTTCTGGTGACAGCTGAACACAGAGGAGGTTTGTCCTGGAATTTTTTTTTTTTTTTTTTTTTTTGTGTCCGACTCTGGGCAAAGGCTTCAGGGCCTATATCTCAGGGGCAGTAGCCTATCCCAAGGCCCAGTAGTCCTCCTACACCTCCACATGTCACCACTTCGGCGCTAACACCCACCGTCCATACTGAATACATGCTAGGGCTGCCTCATACAGGACTGGTGTATTGGTATTAAATTGCTGTGGAAACTTTGTAAATATCCCGAAATCTCTACAGATTCCCTTGAGGACGCGCTGATCCTTTTGGCTTCTGCTAATTCATCCTTCAAATTGGCTAGGATTCTTTATAAATGTCCCCCCAAACCTCTTGAAACTCTCTTGAAGACTCCCTGATCCTTCTGCCTTCTGAGTTGACGCAGAGACTCTCGCAGTTACTGGTGTACGTGAAGAGATGAGGAGATATTGACTGGGTAACTTTTGTCTCGTGAGCTGAATTATTAAACGTGGAGGCATCGCAGTTCTCTCTCTCTCTCTGGATGGAAATTTATACCGTGTAGCAAAGATGAGAAGCGAAATCTCATCTAAGCATCTTCAAAATGAGGAGAAATTTCCCGCCATTTTTTCTGCGTAATGATGCTAGAAGCCGCCCGGACACCATCAGTCTTTCGAACGGGCAATAGGTCCACAGATATGAGGGAAAATTTTGATAATGATATCTTATATATGAATAGATGTAAAATTCTGGGTACCGGTATCTCTTATTGGTTAAAAATATCTCTTATTGGTTAAAAATAATTGCTTGGCCTTTATCAGTGAGTTGTCGTGTTATAAGCCGTGAAAATAAGTCGTGAATACCTACTGGTGTTTATTCATTGTGTGTGTGTGTGTGTGTGTGTGTGTGTGTGTGTGTGTGTGTGTGTGTGTGTGCAGATTAGCCACAGGAGAAGTGAAGTAGAGAGAGAAAGTACTTTTGTGTAATATAGCTTCAGACAGAGTGACAATTTGAAGATGCAAAACACAAAAGAACTCACACTTTCTGCTTTCATATCTTCTTTGGTTAATTTGCATACATAACTTCATGCTGATATGGAGTTTCCACACACACACACACACACACACACACACACACACACACACACACACACACACACACACACACACAGGGAAGGAATCTTAATCCAATCATGTCGGATCCACTTCTGCCTCAGCCTTCACCCCGTCCCTCTCCTCCTCCTCCTCGGCCTGCCACAGTTAACAGAGGCCAGGCAGCCTTATCAAGTTAGTTTAGTTTATCGAGTTAGGTGAAGCTAGGTTAGATGTTAGACCTAGTTTTCTCTCAGTCCTCTCCCTTGCCTTCCAACCTCCACCTTGTTAGTATCGATAAGGAGAGGAAGATAGCCGTACTGAATCCTTATAGGCTAGGTTAAGTTAAATTAGGTTAGGTTAGGTTAAGTTAGGGTTTTTTTATATATGGAAAGAAGGAACCAAAGGCCAGAAGCCCGCAAGATTGTTCCCTCCAAGAAAAAAACAAGATAACAGAGAGCCAAATTCAAGATCTGTTTATTAGGTTAGGTTAGGTTAGGATGGGTTAGGCGTCATATCCAGTTTTGTGTAAATGCTTTCCTCGTTCAGACCCTTTCTCATCTTGCTAGTGTCGGAAAGGAGGGTAATAGAGCCGTAGAGACCCCTCGGAGGTTACGTTAGGTCAGTCTAGGTCAGGTTAGGTTAAATTAGGTTAGGTTAGATCAGGGAATCATCACAGGTTAGTCCACCTTTTGAGTCGAGTGGTTAACCCTTTCAGCACCATGACGTACAGAGAAACAACTGTCTTCCCCGTCCCGTCTGAGGAATATTCACAGCTGGCGAAATAAAATGAAAACTGTATCTATTCTTGTGCGTACTTCAGATAGTTCGATTTTTCCGCTACGTATTCGTTCAGCTATAGGAAGATGCTCGTGTCTTGCCCGTATTCGGTTGAGGAAGCTCCCTGACACCTTTTCCTAAGCGATTTGTTTTGTCTATTACACCTCACTGTCCTCCACTGTGTTGCATAAATCCATCCACTATCGCCGTACTCTGTAGAAATATTGTAAGGATATTAACCAGTCATAGCCAAAAGCATTTGCTAAAGAACAGGTGCTAGGGGAGAATACGAATCATTGTGTGTGCTCTTGATGTCATTCTCTTAAGTGACTGAGGAGTTTATTGATGATGAGATAGGCCTATGTTAACGAAGGTGGTAATGAAGGCTGTACTGAATCCTTTACGTCGGGAAGCAGCAAGAATAACTGAGAATAACTAAGAATAACCAAGAATAATTATAAATGCGTTACCAGCTTGAAGTAGTTAGTCTTAAGGGGACTACTGGAGTTTTTTTTTTAATGCAAGGAAGAAGGAACCAAAGGCCAGGAGCCCGCAAATTATTCCTTCCAAGAAAAACCAGATAAGAGAGAGCCAAATTCAAGATCCGTTCATTTCGAGATGCCTGGACACACTGCGTTTGAAAGACTGGAGATCATAGGCAGTTTGGTGATTATGTGAAAAATTATGGCATACGAGAGAGAGAGAGAGAGAGAGAGAGAGAGAGAGAGAGAGAGAGAGAGAGAGAGAGAGAAACACCCTCTTTACAACCCTCCATCTTTACATTTTGAAAAAGTTGACGAAACGTGTGAAAATATTCCCCCAGTATATATTAATGGTTGCATATGCCTAGGAATTTTACCACCTTGAAGAGCGAACTTTATGCAACTTGTGGGGTGAGCGAGTCATTCTGAAAAAAAAAAAATCGCTTAAAGAAAGGAGAAAAGATCTGCCACATCGCTCATTCTGAAATTATCGATCACCAGGATAAAGATAATTTGGATCGAGTGTACGTAGCTTGGGATTGTTCTATTTTATCTCTCTCTCTCTCTCTCTCTCTCTCTCTCTCTCTCAGTGCGTTGAATCGAATTTCCTATGCAACATATCAGTATTAGCGGAGGGAATTTGAAAGTTACCATTGTCAGTGTCAAAAAACGTAAATTATAATCTATCTGTCTATCTATCCATTGCCAGACGCCTTAATCCTGTAAGGGGTGGCCACAAACAAATCGCCTCCGTGTAGCAATATCCTCTGCTATATCCCTGCCCTCCCCTCAGCACACACCCACCTTTCTCATATACCTCTCCAGCCCATCTCTCCGTCACATTCTCTGCCTACTCTTCCCTCTACCCCTCTCCACCTCACTCACACACACTCCTCGTTAGTCTCTCGCTCTACATCCTCTACACATGGCCAAATTAAAATACTGATATTAAACGGCCACTTTTATGCTTTATAAAGGAAAGTAAAAATTTAAACCTGATACGAGGTGGTTGTCACGGCTACCCCACTGATGCGGTATTCTTGGCCTTTAGTTCTGCTCTTTTTTTTTATTTACGCTGCAACCAAATATATGTAATTCCTTTATTTTTGTTCTCTCTCTCTCTCTCTCTCTCTCTCTCTCTCTCTCTTTCTGTAATCTAAAAACTCATTTGCTTCTGTTTGTCTTTATGTATGTGTGCTTGTGTTTTTCAGTGTGTGTGTGTGTGTGTGTGTGTGTGTGTGTGTGTGTGTGTGTGTGTGTGTGTGTGTGTGTGTAAGTAATCTAAAAACCCGTTAGCCTTAGTGGGTCTCCCTTTAAATTACGTGTGTGTGTGTGTGTGTGTGTGTGTGTGTGTGTGTGTGTGTGTGTGTGTGTGTGTGTGTGTGTGTGTGTGCAGTCAGCATGATGTGTTTGTACCCAGGCGGATTATACTAATGTGTTTACGTAACCTGATCCATTTCCGGGTCCCACCTCAACTCACTTCCGGGTCACCTCAACTCACTTCCGGGTCACTTCAACTCACTTCCGGGTCACCTCAGTCCACTTCCGGGTCACCTCAACTCACTTCCGGGTCCCACCTCAACTCACTTCCGGGTCCCACCTCAACTCACTTCCGGGTCCCACCTCAACTCACTTCCGGGTCACCTCCAGTCATTTCCGGGTCACCTCCAGTCACTTCCGGGTCACCTCAACTCACTTTACGATTATTTCCATTGCTGGCGATTTTTTTTTTTTTTTTTGGAGTTTAGGAGGGTTAGTAGTTCCAGATTTTTTTTTGGAGGTGTTTGGAGTGTAAGTTAAGATTTCAGACGGTTTTTTGGAGGTGTGTTTGGAGTCTAAGTTAAAATTTCAGACGGTTTTTTTGGAGGTGTTTGGAGCCGTAGTTATAATTATAGAAATTTTTTTCAGCTGGAGGGAGTGTTTGGAGTTTAAGTTAAAATTTCAGACGATTTTTTCCATTTGGAGGTGTGTTTGGAGTCTGAGTTAATTTTTCAGACGGTTTTTTGGAGGCGAGTGTTTTTGGAGTGTTTTTTTTTA
>NC_137051.1:35165160-35200160 GCF_032717465.1 Coenobita brevimanus | reverse complement strand
ACACAGCTGTGGTATCCTGCTCCGCCTTGTTATCAAGGCCTTAACTGTGGCTTCACCTCATACGTGCATTATTTTCCTTCAGTCTCTGCCTCTTTTATTACTCTTACTTCCCGGTATCCTCTTACTCCGAGTCGTCATATTCCTTGGAGGGTTTCTTGTCGTCCGGTCCTATAACCCGTACTGTATTACATTATTCCTCGCATCATCACTCCCAGACAAACAACGTTAGCCCAAGACTGCCGAATCTGTTAATACCATTATTGCCACTGCCACTACTACTGTAATCCCCCTTTTCCTATTGTGTCTAATTTCCCTCACAGTACTAGTACTGCTGCTCCTATTACTACTCCACTATAAATCTGTATAATAATAAATATGATTGTCCTTATGTCTGTGTATCTGTTAATCATAATTATTGTCCCTGTCCCACCGACGACAACTCGTCACTGACGCGGCACCGCTACTCCAGTTCCCACCCACCATGGATTCTACTCCTCCCCCACTCCGACACCACATTACCCTTCACCTCATCCTTGGGCCAGAAGGCCTGTTGTTCACCCTTTACCGGTGAATATACGTGGCATGCATTAATAATAAAAAAGAAGGCATTTGAGAGCTAAACGGTAATCGCCCTTTTAAATATTCTGTTTGCCAAGTCCAAACTTTAGGCCATATTTTGATACCATGAAGGTTTTATGTTGATAGCTCAAGCCATTCATGAGATTTAATGGTGCTAAAGGCAGGCAATAAAAACTAGATGACCTTTAGCAGTTAAGTTTGGTGACCTTGACTCTGACCCCGAGTTGCCATTTTCGAACTCCTCCAAGATTTTGGCCATATCTTGATACGCTGAAGGCTTCATGTTGATAGCTCAAGCCGTTCATGAGATATAATAGGAACACACACACACACACACACACACACACACACACACACACACACACACACACACACACACACACACAGATGCAGTTAAAAACGTGATCGCTCTGCCTTCTAAAGGTAGGCGATAATAATATAATAATAACAACAACATCGTAGATGTGTACTGTAGTGTTCCTAACATTACACTTAATAACTGCAGACCCAAACGTGCTTATATTACGGAGCACTGATATATTAACCACAAAACCGACCACAGACCGTTCTTATCATTACCACTGCACCTTCCCTATAGCACTTCACCATGGTAATACAACCCACTGTAGTCCTCTGTGAGATCGCTACACGTGTTTGGGAAAAATAACAGTGCACAACATGCCTAAAATAAGCATATGATGTTTCACTGACATCCATCAAATAGCGTAGGGGAAGCTAGAGGACAAACAAACAAACGACTGGACACAGACAGACAGAAGCAGAATGTCTCTCATCGGTATGTAACGACCTGACAAAACTCTTGTGATCCTGCATTGCAGGTGTCATCACAGTAATAATAATAATAATAATAATAATAATAATAATAATAATAATAATAATAATTAATCACATGTTATTAGGCACGATACTGAGAAGGACACACACTGCAATAGCACGTGTCGACGCAATGCAGAATCTGTTTGCCATGACAGAAGGTTGGGTTGCGGTCAAACATTAATTTAGTATTACTATAACCCTACCATTACAGCATATTATGGCACTGGTTGGTTTTATATGTCACAGCTGTGTTCACTTGTTTTATCAGGGAGATTATGGTGTTTGTCCTCCTCTGTATCATGGATATTAACATGTGATTACTACTACTACTACTACTACTACTACTACTACTACTACTACTACTACTACTACGATTATTAATATTAATATTATTATTATTATTATTATTATTAACTATGATGACACCTACAAAGCAGGATCGTAATAGTTTTGTCAGGTTGTCATATACCGATGCGAGACATTCGGCCTCAGTCTATGTCCAGCCGTGTGTTTGTTTGTCCGCTAACTTCTAGGCAATTTAATGGATGTCAGTGAAACGTCACAGGTGTATTTTAATGGGTTGTAGGCATGTTGTGCTCTGTTATTTTTCCCAAACATGTGTAGTGATCCAACAAAGGACTTCAGTGGGTTGTATTACTATGGTGAAGTGCTACAGGTAAGGTCCAGTGGCAATGATAGGAACGGTCTGTGGTCGGTTCTGTGGTTAATATATCAGAGCTCCGTAATATAGGCACGTTTGGGTCTGCGACTTTTATAATTATGTAATGTTCGGAATACTGCAGATGTATGTTGTTGCTGTCAATTTTATAATTATTCTTATTAATGCATGCCACGTATATTCACCGGTAAAAGGTGAACAACAGGCCTGGTGGCCCAAGAAGGAGGTGAGGGGTAAAATGGTTCGGAGTGGGGGAGGAATAGAGCTCATGGCAGGTGAGAGAGAGGGGGGTGGGGCGCAACTGGGGTAGCGGTGCGGGGTTAGTGACGAGTTGTCGTCGGTGGGACAGGGACAATATGATTAACAGATACACAGACATAAGGACAATCATATGCATTATTATACAGATTTATAGTGGAGTAGTAATAGGGGTAGCAGTAGTAATACTGTGAGGGGAATTGCAGTAGACACAATGGGGAAAGGGGGAATAGTAGTGGCAGTGGCAATAATGGTATTAACAGATTCGGCAGTCTTGGGCTAACGTTGTTTGTTTGGGAGTGATGATGCGAGGAATAATGTAATACAGTACGGGTTATAGGACCGGACGACAAGAAACCCTCCAAGGAATATGACGACTTGCAGTAAGAGGATACCGGGAAGTAAGAGTAATAAAAGAGGCAGAGACTGAAGGAAAATAATGCACGTATGAGGTGAAGCCACAGTTAAGGCCTTGATAACAAGGCGGAGCAGGATACCACAGCTGTGTCTTCGTTGTCTCATAATATACTGTATCGTGTTGTTTGCATCTAATTTCATCTGGTTATAGTAAATTATTGGCGAATGCTCTCCGCTGTCCATCACAATGTGGTTTAGTCATCCACATAAAATAATTGCCACATATATAACCATCCGCACAACTACTGTGAGAATCAACATTAAATTCACAATCATTCTATATTATAGCTATAGACAATCCAGGGATAACATTCACAAAAATTATGACTGCAGTTATAATGACAAGTTGCAACTTATATACAACTGGCTCGGTGTTTTATCTGTGTGATGAGGATCCGAAACAGATGGGTCAGTATCACAGGACACCATGATAACACAGTAGTCTATGTTATATGTTACAGTATGTATGTTACGAACGCATAATGTTTTGCAGGTGAATAGCATGGAAATGTTTCGAATCCAGTGTCATTAGGTTCCTCACTATTCGCCTCGTAGCTCAGTTCCAAAGTACCACTCACGGTTGTCCGTTCACCTGCCCTCTCTCTAACCCTGACTTCCACTTCCTTCCATCGAAGGGGGTACCGAAACTTTGGTTCGCGGGTGTACTTGCATGCGTCGACCTTGGTCACCTAATGGCGGCTTTCTATGCTGCTCGATCTCTGGCAGACTCCGTATTCAATCCCTTATCCCTGAGTTCAGAGTCAGTGACCTCGTCCCGGGTCTTTTTCGGTCTGCCCATCGTAACCCTACGCCAAACGTTAACACTTCTCACTTTCTGCACCCAGTTGTCATCCCCCATCCTCTCCACATGCCTACACCACCTCAATCTACCTCTCCTCATCACAACACCAATACACTCCAGTCCCATCCTACCTCCTAACTCTTCCATCGTAAGCCCAGCCCCCCAGCCTAGCACTCAAGGACGCACTGCACATCCATCTAATCATTGTCATTTCTGATCGTTCCCGTTGACCACAGGATATCGGCGACTTCGACTTTTCGCTCTCAGAGGTCTGCTGTCGAAGTTATGTTGAAGGCATGAGTGTTTTGCGATGGTGTGGTGCGTGTGGTGAGTGTGTTGTGATGGTGTGGTGCGTGTGGTGAGTGTGTTGTGATGGTGTGGTGAATGTGTTGTGATGGCGTGATGCATGTGGTGAGTGTGGTGAGACGTGGCGGCCTGAACTGCAGTGTGGGTAAAGTGGATTGCTTGTAAGTTGTTGTTTGTGAGCTGTAGTTTGTGTTGGTATTGTGGCAGGGACCTTAACCTAACCCACCCACCAAAAAGGGAGGATGATGGACTGCAGAGAAGGCCCAGGAGGTGCTGCAAGAGATACATTGTTCAGGGAAGGGAGTAGAGCCGGGAAATGAACGGATCTTGAATTTGGCTGTCTGTTATCTTGTTTTTGTGTTTTTCTTGGAGGGAACGGCTTGCGAGCTCCTGGCCTTTGGTTCCTTCTTCCTTGCATAAGAAGAGAGAGAGAGAGAGAGAGAGAGAGAGAGAGGGCATGAGAAGGGCAATGGTTAAGGGGCAATACGAGGTTAGATCCCTTGCCCCTCCTTCCCCCTTGCCCCCTCCCCCCCTCCAATAACGGGGGGGGGGTGTTGCATCAAATATTGGGGTCGAAGCTATAACAATAACGGACGTCAGAGGCACTCACAGACCTTGCCACGTCGCCGCTTGGGAGGGGATTTGGAAGAGAGGAGAGGAGGAGAGGGAAGGTGCAGAAGAGAGAGGGAGGGATGCAGGAAAGGGAGAGGGAGGGAAGGAGGAGAGGGAGGAGGGAGAAGGAGAGGGAGAGTGCGTGGGAGGGATGGTAAAGAGTGAAGGAGGAAGAGAAAGTGGACAGGGAGAAAATATCGCAAAGGAAGGAAGGAGGAAAGGGAGGGAAGTAGAAGGAGGGAGGATAAGTCGCGAGGGAGGAGAGAGAGAAAGGAGGGAGAGAAAGGGAGTGAAGATCTAGAGCATGGGAATACGAGGGAGGGAAAGTCCAGAGGGAGATAAAATGCTAGAGGAGGGAAAGTCTAGAGGGAGAGAAAGTCCCAAGGGAGCATAAGAACATAAGAAGAGAGGATAACTACAGTAGGCCAATTGGGTCACCTTAGGCAGCTCCTTCAAGAGTAACTAAACTGCTAGATTAACATTAGGATAGCAAAGAAGGCTCTCCTCCGCCCTCCAGACCCTCCAGCAAAAGCCGGCAGGAAAAAGTCAGAAGGAACACCACGCAGTATAGAAAAACTGGCGTGGACATTTTATAGGAAAGTGTGAAAGGAGAAAAAGAGGCTATCGTAGTGTAACCTGAAATGGATAAAGAATGAATTTTTGCTGGAAGAGAAGGAGGAAAGTTCGTACGAGAGAGAGAGAGAGAGAGAGAGAGAGAGAGAGAGAGGAATGGAATGGGAAGAGTAGAGATAAAGAAAGGAGGGCAAGGAGGTGAAGGAAGGCCTAGAGAGAGGAGTGGGAAGAGGAAGACAAGAGGGAGAGTGGGAAGAGGAAGAGGAAAGAGAGCAAGACAAGGGGACGAGGAGGGGAGGAAGAAGAGGAAGAGAGGAGGAGGAAAAAGAGGAGGAAGGAATGGAAAGAGGAAGGGGAAGGAGGTGTGGAAACAGAGAGGGAGAGAAGGGGGGAGGAGGAAGACATGAGAGAAGAAGAAGACTGAGAATGCAGAATGAGTGGGAAAAAGTATAAATAAAAGAGAGAGGAGGAGGAGGAGGAGGAGGAGGAGAGAAGGGAGAGAGAAAAAGAGAGGGAAGAGGACAGAACAGTAAACTTAAATTCCGGGAGGAGGAGAAGCGGTAGAGAGGGTCCGGCGCTGAGATGCACAAAAATATATCACTCTTCTCACTTTATTTCTTTATTTTTCTCGTTTTTACTGTGATTCCATTTTGCGGGAAGAATAAAAACTAGCCTGCAAAGCTTTATTTATTGTTTGCAAAAGAAATAAAGGCTGAAAGTCCACAGAAATTGTCCTTTTTAGCGGAAACTTAACAAAAGAGTCCAATTAAGACCTACGCGTCCCCACCGAAGTTGTAGAAAGTGTCCTGGTGTGTGTGTGTGTGTGTGTGTGTGTGTGTGTGTGTGTGTGTGTGTGTGTGTGTGTGTGTGTGTGTGTGTTTATGTATTTATTTATTTTGCTGTTGAAAATGACTGGTACCCATGGAAGGCAAATGTCATGATGATTTAAATAAGGCATGACATCCCATTTACCCAGTAGCTGAGGGAGAAGAAGAAGAAGAAGAAGGGGAGGAGGAAGAGGAAGAAGAAGAGGAGGAGGAGGAGGAGGAGGAGGAGGAGAAAGAAGAAGAAGAAGGAAAAGAGAAGAAAAGAAGAAGAAGAAGAACACGAACAAAAACTCGCACAAAAAATGGAGAGGTGAGCGTTCTTGAAGTTCAGATAAAAGCGAGTGAGGGAGGAGACGCAAAGCTCTATACCCCTGGGAGCCGACGCTTATTAGATAGAGCTGGAGGAGAGGTCGAGGGATAGAGCGGTAGAGCCTGGACAAAGGAAAGGGACGTGAGAGGCAGACCGTGCTTTGTATTCGTCCTCTTTTTGCCTTGTAGATATTCCAGACTCTCATGCTGGATTTTCTGTTCTGCATAAATTGTTCAGTTGTAAAATAAATGTCTCCTCGTTCTCCTAGAAAGCACCCGGGGAAGTACTTTGACATGGTTTGGCTATGTGGAGAGGATGGAGAGTGAGTGACTGCGAGTATGTGAGGTGGAGGTGGGAAAGAGGGGGAGACAGGATGAGATGGAGGGATGGAGTGGAGAGGTATATGTGAGAAGGGAGGGGAGGTGTGAGTTGGAGATAGGGCAGACAGATGGCAGGGGACAGGGCAACATGGAGATGATTTGTTTGTAGCCACCCTTCATGGGATTAAGGCGTTTTACAGCAGATAGACAGAGATAAATAGTTCTTATGGATGATATGTGCTACTGAAATATAAGGAAGTTTGATAGAAGAGAGAGAGAGAGAGAGAGAGAGAGAGAGAGAGAGAGAGAGAGAGAGAGAGTTTGACAGAATAGTGAAGGAAATTATGATGCACTGAAAAATACGTACCTATAGATTGTGAAAATTATGCAAGTGCTAGAAGATGCAAATGTGGGTATATGTGGGCAGACTGAGACCAGATGGAGTGTGGAATGTGTGCGAGAATGAGAGTATGGATTGGACCTGTATGCTTGAGTAGGTAAGAGTGAGAAAGGAAGGATGTATTCACTGCTGAATGTAAGAGAGACTCCTTGAAATGGCCTCCTGGAGCAAATGAAGAGTGAGAGATTGACTAGGAGAGCATATGAGAGTGAGGTGGATGAGAGGAGAAGGAGAGGGTGATCAAGAATGAGGTGAACAGATAAGGAAAGAGGGTATATAAGGAAGGGTGGTGTGTCGTAGAAAGGAGGGTCGTTACGTAGGAGGGACAGAAGTGCCTGGAGGTTCTTTTGTCGATGCCACCCCTCACGAGATGCGGCGACAGGCAAGATGGGAAACAGAGATAGCTTTCCCTTTGCTTTAGCGTACACTGCACAGAGTGTTGGGATTATCGCAGTTCAGAAATACACTGAGGTGGTTTGGACATATGGAGAGATTGGAGAACGAAAGACTGACTAACAGGGTGTAGCCATGTAAGTGAGGTGGAGGGAGGGGGAGGGAGGGGAAGACCGAGGATGAGGTGGAGGGATGGAGTTGAGAGATATATGAGGGAGGGGGGAGTGAGTTGGGGGGAGGGCAGTCAAATGGTGGGTGACAGAGCGACTTGGAGGCGTTTTGTCTGCGGCCACCCTATGCGGGATTAGGGCGTCGGGCTATAAATAGATAGATAGATAGAATCTTACCCTAATAATGTTTGAACTTCAGAATATCTACGTTTTCTGTTGACGCTGTAGAAATACTTGGCTGAAGAGAAAATGTTTTAAAAAGTTGCAGGTGAGTACGCGCTGTGAATTAGATATACGAGAGAGAGAGAGAGAGAGAGAGAGAGAGAGAGAGAGAGAGAGAGAGAGAGAGAGAGACGTCCCTTAGTAACTTCCCTATTCCCCAAAAAGGAGGATGGTGGACTGCAGGATGAGGGGAACTTAAGTCCGGAGTCCATTGGGTTCACGGTTGAGATGAGCCTGTGGTTGCAATTACTACTACTACTACTACTACTACTACTACGTTACTTATTATTATTATTATTATTATCATCATCATCATCATCCGAGGCATACTATCCTAATATTTGCCACTCTTTCTCAGGGACCTTGTACACGCATCCCATCAGCCTGTCCCCCGCGCGTCACTTTCGCCGAGCCCACCGACGCGACGCAGGCAGGCGGTCAGAAAAACAATATTAAGGCAACTGATGTTCGTTTTATTGAATGATGGGAAATTTTAACCTCTCAGGTCGAGGATGTTATTTTTATTTTATTTATATATTTATTTGCTATTTTTTATTGAGATTTGGAGAGAGAGAGAGAGAGAGAGAGAGAGAGAGAGAGAGAGAGATACGTTGCATAGTGAAGAAGTTTAATGGAGAGAGAGAGAGAGAGAGAGAGAGAGAGAGAGAGAGAGAGAGAGAGAGAGAGAGAGAGAGATACGTTGCATAGTGAAGAAGTTTAATGGAGAGAGAGAGAGAGAGAGAGAGAGAGAGAGAGACGTTGCATAGTGAAGAAGTTTAATGGAGAGATAGAGAGAGAGAGAGAGAGAGAGAGAGAGAGAGAGAGAGAGAGAGAGAGAGAGACAGACAGACAGACAGAGACGGAGACAGACAGACAGACAGACAGAGACAGAAGTCTGGGAGAAATGTTTTATGGGGAAGGAATTTAATTTAGACTGTGTTTGGAGAGATTTTTTTATTTTTTAGCGACAGAGCTCCATAAAACTTCTTCGTGACTAGCACCGTATTTCTGTCAGCCTCGTATTACAGTACAGAAAGAGAGAGAGAGAGAGAGAGAGAGTATTAAAAAGGAGAGATGACAATTTTATGCCCAGTTAAGATACTCCAGCGAGAGAGAGAGAGAGAGAGAGAGAGAGAGAGAGAGAGTTAATGAAGGCCGTACCTACCCCTTCCAGTTCGAAAAATCTGTTCGTAGGTGAAAAAAAATGGATGGAAGATAAATAAACCATAAAAATACGTGATTTTTACTGAGGGCGCCAAGGGGTACCAAGCCTCTGTTTATTATTATTATTATTATTATTATTATTCGTATCGTTTCGTTGATAAAGGCTCCAACATTCTTGCATGCGTCGGCCTTAGTCACCTAATTGTGGCTCTTCACGCTGCTCGGTCTCTGGCAGCCTTCCTATTCAGACCCTTATCCCTGAGGTCACACTCTATGACCTCATCCCAGGTCTTTTTCTCTCTGCCTCTCGCAGCCCTACTTCCGACGTTCACACTTCTCACCTTCCTCACCCAACTGTCATCCTCCATCCTCTCAACATGGCTAAACCATCTCAATCTATCCCTCCTCATCACAACACCAGTACACTCCAGTCCCATCCTTCCATTCAACTCTTCAGTCGTAATCTTAGCCTGCACCCCCCCAGGACTCGCACTCAAGAACGCACTACACATCCACATCATTTCTGTAGGTTTGAGCCTACGAATATCTTCTTCCTCTATTGCCCAGGTCTCCCTACCATGCAGCATTACACTCTTAACACATGCTACATACAAAGATCCCTTTGTATGGAGGGAGAGCCCTCTCAGTGTGACAGAGGCAACAGCTCCCTGAACTTTCTCCAATCCCTACATACCCTAGTCACTGAGGAAGCTCCAGCCCCACCTCCAGCACATAACATGTCCCCCAGATAACAAAAGTCTTCCACACACTCAAGAGACCCGGATATATCAATCCTTTCACGTCTGACAGTCTCTACATTCTCTCCCCGACCAAACAGCACACAAAACCAGAATTATCTCGTAGTCTGCCTCTAGTACCACTACATCTCTTAAGCACTCACTTGTCACGAATAATGCGCATAAGATTTTGTTACTTCTCTCACCGCTGTGGCAGTCACCTTCCCTCTTCTTTGACAGTACCGCCACCAGCCCTAGGTATCATTACTTTTGTTGTATCCGCATTTACCCTCAAACCATTGAGACTCATCCCATCTCGCCATTTCCTAAATCTTTCCTCCACTTTAAATCAACAGCAAGTCATCACCATACAACATCTCCCATGGTTCGTTCTGAAGTCATGTGAGAGAGCTTCAAGCACCATGACAAACGATAAAGGGCTCAAGACTGACCCCTGATGTACGCCAACATTCACGGAAAATTCGTCACTAAAATATCCGCGCATTCTCGCCACACTAACCAGCCATTCCTCGATTATTATTATTATTATTATTATTATTATTATTATTATTATTGAGGAAGGTGCACGGAACGCCTGTGGTTATTAGTTCTGGTTTTCCTGCATCCCACATTCTAGAGAGCAGTTAGCAGCCTTATTGAAAAACCAGGTACTGTATCGATTCTTTTCACAAGATGCTTCAGAAAAAAAAAAAAAAATAAGAAAAAGAAAAAAGAGCTTGTCTACTCATTATCTTTCTCAGTTTTGAACACCACTTCGATGTTATATTTGCAGTACCGGTTTATTTTATTTCCTGACGGTTTTTCTGTAGCTTAGGTTAGATTTTTCGAACATAAATAATTAGATATAGGATCCCTCGATTCCTTTTGCACTAGAGGACACTTCGAAGCTTTACAAAAAATGACGGTAGCAAGACTTTTTAAAAATCTATAGTTCATTCTTGATAACTAGGTGGAGATGTTCATTTTGCAGATTCTTTCCCGTAACTAAGCAACAGAATAAAACAATACAAAGTGTCAACAAAGGGGAAGAGATTGGCTACAGGGAAGTTCGGTAATAATTCGTAAGGAAGCTACGTAAAAGGAAGAAGTACAAGGAAAAAAAACTCAGGTAAGAAGAGGTAGGTGAGGAGAATGTATATATGGGCTACCAGGAACTCCAGTAATGAAACGTTATTGGATTGGTCGTCATTGTGTGCGCGTGGCGGTGTGCGGCAATAATCCGCGTCTCCATGGCAACCGCAGGACCCACGCAGAAGTACTATAGTCGCATTGTTTTTCTTTTTCATTTTTTTTCAAGCGATGGAACTGGTCTATACCCATAACTGCAGTATTGTGTTGTGATTGCAAAGGATATGGACTGTGGTT
Organism: Coenobita brevimanus; assembly: GCF_032717465.1. Lineage (NCBI taxonomy): Eukaryota > Metazoa > Arthropoda > Malacostraca > Decapoda > Coenobitidae > Coenobita > Coenobita brevimanus. Next base: position 35,189,168 of record NC_137051.1, on the reverse strand, counting down.
AGTATATGGATTGGATAGTTTGTGCAGAGTAGAATCGAGAGGATAGTTTGTGGATAGTATGTGTAGTGTGGATAGTTTGTTTTTACCAGATGGAACTAGCTCACTGCCACAATTTTAATAATAAATTGTAGTTCAATAAAAAGTCAATCTATAAGTTGAAAGAGACTATAAATAAAGAAAAATAAACACTATAAAAAGGGGGTACTTTGTGTCGGTAATGGCCCCACGCCGGTATCAAGTGTCACAATCTGGACTCCTTGGCAACGGCAGGGCTCCGGGCGAGGCACTAACGAAGGAGAGGTAGGGACGGGAGGGAATATTACTTACCTCCATGCTAAAAAGGGAGGGAGCTAGGGGTGGAGGCACGATGGAAGAATTGGGGATGAGGTAAAGATGCCAGCCCTAAAGGTTGGAACGTGAGATTTGGCGCTGCCTGCAACGTACAATCGAAAGCAGTAACCCGTATCCCCCCCTCACTAAGAATGGCCTTGACCAGTAAACACATCATTCATTTTAAGGCGAAACGATAAAAGAGGGTGAGATTGAAGATGAGGTTAGGCTAATGGAAAAGACAGTGGAAGGTGAGTGTAAATATTAAAACACCCTTTGCTTTCGTCTGCCTGGGGAGACATCAGTTATTGCTTTCGCCTGTGCTTCGCTTCAAAAACTTAGCCCCTTTTTGCCTTGCTCGAATCAGCTCGTTTTGAATCGTCTTGGCTGTCAGAATTTCAAAACGACAGGTTAAATTTTAGGGATGCTGAAAAGAATGGAGATGAAATTGTTACTATGCCCCTTGATGTGATTAAAATGAAAATGCTGATCGGATTAAGAGATGAAACGAAAGCATAGCAGTGAGAGAAGGAGGTAGATGTGTGTGTGTGTGTGTGTGTGTGTGTGTGCACCGGATACAAAGGAGACGAATCTGTTCCCAGGAAATTATTCGGATAAAGCCATGTTTTCAGTTCCGTATCATATAAATCACAGGACAGTTCATCTGAGTTCCTGCGCCACTATTTCGCCCAGACTGACATTTTTCTTTTAGCTGCTTAAAGATACTCGTATTGCATATTTTTCCTGCAAGATTTCCCAGTTTCCTCTAACCTCTTTTCGGCCTTGAATCATGTGACGTATCTCTCTCTTATCGCGTCGTTTTTTTTAGTGTTTGGCGTTTGTTTGTGAAGTTTGATATGAGGGAGTTTGTGTTTATGTCCTTGGTCTTGTTACAGTCAACCGCTCAGTCCGTCCATCGCTCAGTCTTTAAATCAGTCACCCAGCCAGTCAGTGAGTCAGTCAGCCAGTCTCTTCTGTCAAGCCACCACCTGCCTCTCCCCCTCTCAGTCCTTCAAACGTCCCCCACACACTCCTTTTGTCTTCCCTCACCCACCCCCTTGCCCGTCTGTTCCCCTTCTGTCTCCCCTCTCCCTTCACTCCCCTCCCTTTTCCTTTCCCCCTCCCTTCCCTTTCCCCTCCCCTTCCCTTTCCCTTCCTCCTCCCTTTCCTCTCTCCTTCCTTTTCCCTTCCTCTTCCCTTTCCCCTCCCCTTCCCTTTCCCTTCCTCCTCCCTTTCCTCTCTCCTTCCTTTTCCCATCCTCTTCCCTTTCCCCTCCCCTTCTCTTTCCCTTCCTCTTCCCTTTCCTCTCGCCTTCCCTATCCAGGCCCCTTCTCTTTCCTCTCTCCTTCCCTTTCCTTTCCTCCTTCTTCCCCTCACCTTCCCTTTGTCCTTCCCTTTGGTCTTTTCCCTCTCCTCCCCTTCCCTCCCTTTCCCCAGTCAAAACACGTCAAAGGGAACTTTCTTTGGCACCAGCAGTAAAAAGCAACTTATCAGAGAAGGAAACACACACACACACACACACACACACACACGAGAGAGAGGAATGTCACTCACACAAAACAGGTCCACGTGTCTCTTATTAAGGTACGGGAAGGAAAAAAAAAAACAGGAATATATGAAATTGCCTGAACTCTTTCGATCTGATCATTTCTTTTTCATATTTTTTTACACTATCACGCTACTGCTGGACGATGTTATTCACTTTACGTCGCCCACTTAGGAGTGAATGGGGGGGATCAAGGCAGCTTCTTAACCCCCCTCCCTCCCCAGTTTGAAAATTTTCTTCTAAGATGCGTATGATCGTCTGGACTTACGGTAAAAAAAAATGACATAAATAGGACTGTCATTCTGCCATTTGTTTTATATACCACGACTATCATCATCATCATTAGCATCATCATTATCATCATCATTATCATCTTCATCATCTTCACCATCATCATCACCATCATCGTCCTCGTCTTCATCATCATCATCACCGTCGTTGTTGTCGTCATCATCATAATCATCATCATCATCATCATCATCATTGTCACCCACATTCTCATCGCCAATATCACTGCTTACTTCGCTTCCCACGCCCCCCTCCCCCCCACAAGGCCAACACACCCTTCCGTTGGAGGGGGTGGTGGGCAGGTGGCTAGGGGAGTGGTCTGCTATCCGAAAAGACGCAGGTTCGATTCCAGGCTGCGGTAGGAAACAGTTTGATTATTGAAATTCGTTTAAATGTTATCCACCGACGTCACACACACACACACACACACACACACACACACACACACACACACACACACACAAAGCTCTCAAATACATGGTATCAGGAACGAATGAGGCAGCGTTTATTCAGCTCTCTAACGCAAAAAATTAATGATATTCTCAGTCCATCATGTTCTGAACTGATCAACTCTATAATTGTCTTCCTCAGTCTGTATTTCCCTCTGCCTATGACCTCCAGTCTTATAAAAGCAATTTGTACGGGGAGAATAAACGAATCTTACTTTTAGCTCTCATCCCCACACCTCCACCCGCTTCCCCACACCTCCACCCACTTTCCCACACCTCCACCCACTCCCACACTCATCTACCCACTTCCCCACATTTTCATCCACTTCCACACACCTCTACCCTTTTCCTCACACCTCCACCCACTTCCTCACACCTTCACCCACTTCCACACACCTCCACCCACTTCCCCACACCTCCACCCACTCCCACACTCTTCCACCCACTTCCCCACACCTCCACCCACTTTCCCACACCTCCACCCACTTCCTCACACCTCCACCCGCTTCCTCACACCTCCACCCACTTCCCAACACCTCCACTCACCTCTCGTACACGTCAAAGCTTTTATGTTTGACTGAAAGAGAAAGTTAATCAAGACGGTGCTTACACTCCATCATCGCCATCTGCACCACCATCCCTCCCTCTCACCACCACCACCACCACCACCACCACCATTCCTATCACCATCACCATTCCTCTTTCGCCACTACCATCACCACCAAAAATCATTCCAATCATCATCGTTCCTCTTTCACCACTACCATCACCACCAAAAATCATTCCAATCACCATCATCGTTCCTCTTTCACCACCAACTTCACAATTTCTCGTCACCACCATCACTACTACCACCACTGTTGCTATCACCACCACCATTATCACCAACTTTTTCTCCACCACCACCACCATCACCACTATTGCTGCCACCACCATCACCACTATTGCTGCCACCACCATCACCACTATTGCTGCCACCACCATCACCACTATTGCTGCCACCACCCCTCTACCTCCATCAGACCTCTCCATCCCACCCACCTCTCCATCCCTCCCACTCACTTCTCCATCTCTCTTATTCTCCCTCCCTTCAACCCGTCCATCTCTCTCTCTCTCTCTCTCTCTCTCTCTCTCTCTCTCTCTCTCTCTCTCTCTCTCTCTCTCTCTCTCTCTCTCTCCAATTCATCACTCCCTTCCTACCTTTCCCTTGTCAAATCCCCCCTCCCTGTCCTGTGTGTGTGTGTGTGTGTGTGTGTGTGTGTGTGTGTGTGTGTGTGTGTGTGTGTGTGTCAAGATATCAGTCTGTATTGGCAGGTGGCTAAACTGTCCGGCAACTCTCTCTCTCTCTCCCTTTCTTTCTCTCCCTCTCCCTCTCCTTCCATTCACCTCCCTTCCTTCCTTTCTCTCTCCCTCTCCTTCCTTTCTCTCTCCCTCTCCTTCTTTCTCTCTCCCTCTCATTCTTTCTCTCCCTGATTCCTTTGTTCCTCCCTCTCTCCTTCAACGTCTGTGTGTGTGCATAGGTAGAAAACAGTATGTCTGTCTGTCTATCTATCTGGCTATCTATCTGTCTATCTATCTGTCTATCTATCTATCAGTCTATCTCCATGTCAGGCTGTCAGTCTGTCTGCCTGCGTACCATATATACTTTTGTCTCTGTCTATCTATATCTGTCTATCTATCTACATCTATCAGTCTTTCTGTGTCTGCCTCTATCTATTTTTGCGGGGTTTCACGGAACACTTAAATTTTTGGCACCCTGGCGCTGTAATTGTCCCCAGGTAAAATCCCCAGGTAATTGATCAGGTGTCACGTTGAGTCACAGGTGCGTCCACGACCGGAAAAATGATAAAAACGTAATTATTCTTTTTATTTCTTTATGTTCGTTGTTTTCTCCCCCCGTGAAGATAATTTTGTAACCTAATTCTGTAGCTTAATTCTGTAGCTTAATTCTGTAGTGTAATTCTGTAGCTCAATTCTGTAGCTTAATTCTGTAGCTCAGTTCTGTAGAGTAATTCTGTGGCTTAATTCTGTAGCGTAATTCTGTACCCTAATTCTGTAGCTCAGTTCTGTAGCTTAATTCTGTAGCTCAATTCTGTAGCTTAATTCTGTAACTTAATTCTGTAGCCTAATTCTGTAGCCTAATTCTGTAGCTTAATTCTGTAGCTTAATTCTGTAGCCTAATTCTGTAGCTTAATTCTGTAGCTCAATTCTGTAGCTTAATTCTGTAGCTTAATTCTGTAGCTTAATTCTGTAGCTTAATTGACTCTTGTATTCTCTAAAAAAAACTATGTATTTGGTGTTTCTTATCTGAATATAGAAAAAAAAATCTATATCTATCAATCTATTGCCAGACGCCTTAATCCCGTAAGGGGTGACCGTAAACAAATCGCCTCCATGTCGCCCTGTCCCCCGCCATGTCGCCGCCCTTCCCCCAGCTCACACCCCTCTCTCAGTAGTCAAATTGCGTGGGATTGGCGGTAGTTAGGATGTGATATACTTTTCCCTGATAGCAAAATTCAAAGTTTGTCTTGAATAGGAGTGTGAGCGTTCAAAGTGTGCCTTGAATATGAGTGTAAGCGTTCAAAGTGTGCCTTGAATATAAGTGTGAGCGTTCAAAGTGTGCCTTGAATATAAGTGTGAGCGTTCAAAGTGTGCCTTGAATATGAGTGTGAGCGTTCAAAGTGTGCCTTGAATATGAGTGTAAGCGTTCAAAGTGTGCGGAATATAAGTGTGAGCGTTCAAAGTGTGGCTTGAAAATCACTCTACTCCGATATGAAAGTTTCCTGTTTCTGCCTTTCCTCTGCTGGGTAATATTGCCAAACCCTGAGAGGCTTGATTCGTGTCTCTGTCCACATCTGCTTCTGTCTTGTATGATGGGTGAAGGAGTGACGAGCCTGCCTGAAGTGTGACGCATGGGTGAGGGAGGGAGTGACGAGCCTGCCTGAAATGTGACGCATGGGTGAGGGAGTGACGAGCATGCCTGAAGTGTGACTCGTGGGTGAGGGAGAAAGTGACGAGCCTGCCTGAAATGTGACGCATGGGTGAGGGAGGGAGTGACGAGCCTGCCTGAAGTGTGACGCGTGGGTGAGGGAGAAAGTGACGAGCATGCCTGAAGTGTGACGCGTGGGTGAGGGAGAAAGTGACGAGCATGCCTGAAGTGTGACGCGTGGGTGAGGAAGTGACGAATATCTTAGTGTGACGCATGAGTGAGGAAAAGTGCCCAACTCCATAAAAAGAAGATAAGCAGTACAAAGATCCCACGCAGTTGAGGGCCCACGAGAAATTCTAATGTCGACTAGAAGCAAGGCATAATCTGGGCAGCCTTCTACGGGTCCTTTGTGATGATCCCGTTTCGAATTCAAATAGTACATTCGAATCGGCGAGAAGAAAGGCACTGAAATGTCTGTAGCCGTGCGTAAACAAAAGATGAAGGTATATACGGAAATTAAATGACCTAAAATCAGCCGCCCCGATCCTAAAACAGCGCCAGAGTTCCATATCTTGACGCAGTTCATCGATATCAGAGGGTCATGACGTCACCAGCCGCTCGATCTGGGAGATACATGGAACGCTTGAGTGATGGGAGAGGCGACACCACAACAAGATACACACCAGTCAGAACCGCCCCAGAACCTTTGAACTTTGAACTTTTTTCATAATTCGCGTCCTGTTTTCTTCCTGCTTAGTCAAATTAAGTTCCCCTCACCCTCAGTCCTGCTACACGGCCGCAGTTCAAGACCCAACCCTCAAGCCTTCCTCTTCGTCGTCGTCTTTGCAGTGTAAATCAACATAATGTGTGTTTCTATGTATGCACGTATCACTCGTTGCTACAGGCTTGCATACACCTGATATTAATGGACAGCCTGTAGCATACACATTCAAGTCATGGTTTACCGGTAGTGAAGATAACTATCTATCTATCTATATACCTAGGCTGCTTCCCCCAAGGAAAGGGAGGTAGCCGAGACAGGATGACTCACTCTCCATTTACTCATCCATTCAAACACATTCATTCGCATCTTAGCTCCAAAGGGGAGAACGGACAGATCCTCACCGCATCACACCGCACAAGGGTCAACTGCGCTATGCAACCAGTGACATCCGCAGCAGGGCCCGACAGCAGAACTGGTTTACCCCTGCCACATCATAACAGACCCATCCCCTTACCCGCACCTGACCTGACTAGCTGATCAGACCAAATGCGGGAGAATATCCCCTCAGGGCTGCGTCATCACTTATTCATTCACAATTTCTCTCCATTTATTTCTGTCACGCACAGAAGTGAAGATAACTATACACTCAAAGCCTTCCCACACGCACACCCAGGCATGAGGCAGTGGGTGATGGGGAGACAATTTTCCAGCGAAGAAAAACGAAAAACAAAAAGAAAAAATTCACTATAACAGTGAAGATAACTATACTCATTTAATTCTAACTTGGCCCATTTTTTCGTCCTTTTGCAGCTTATTTCACGTATCTCTGGTAGAATAAGATTAATGTGACTTAGCATCCTTTTCATAGCACTTCTTCGTTACCAGCATCATAATCTAGTGCTAATCCTTTGCTTGAACTGAGCGTTGAAGATGGAGAGTTGGCAATTTTGGGCCAAGTTAGAGGAAAGGGTATAGACTGTAGGGCGGAGGAGCACAATTTTTTCTTTTTGTTTTTCGTTTTTCTTCGCTGGAAAAATGTCTCCCCATCACCCACTGCCTCATGCCTGGGTGTGCGTGTGGGAAGGCTTTGAGTGTAAATATTTTTTTTATGCAAGAAAGAAGGAACCTAAGGCCAGGAGGGGAGATTTTGCTGGAGTGTAACAAGGAAAACATCACCACGTCTCCTCTCATGCCACTGTTTTTTTCTCAGTACTGTTTCCTTATTGTCTCCACCATCCCCGCGTTCTCTATCATTCTCTCCCTCATTCTTTCCACCATTCCCTCATTCTCTCATCCTCTCCATCCATCTCTTCACCACTCTTCTCTCATGACTATTTTTCCCTCTAACTCTCTCTCCTTCCTACCCTCTCCGCTCCTTTCCTTTCACACACACACACACACACACACACACACACACACACACACACACACACACACACACACACACACAATGAGTAAGGAAACGAAAGTCGAATTCATTGTTACGGTCGTCCCCCCTTCCTGCCATCAACCACCACATTTTAATCACCTCTTTTCAATTTTTTTTTTTTTTTTTTTTTTTTTTTGTACTTTCTGAGGCGTTTATCAAGATTAGGGGGAACTTTTCGACCTGGATGAGTCCTATATATATAGCCTTTACTTTTCCCGTTTACCTTGAGAGTCCTTTCCCAAATTGGAGTATAGAAAATAATATTAAAGTCGCCGAATGGAAGGAGTTTAGACACTGTAGAGAGAACGTTTCATGGCTAAAAACGTTCTCCTTTCTCAAACTTACTGATTCTAGGGAACGGGGACGATCGAATGGTTATAGAATTGGTCTGCTGCTCGAATGGATGTGGGTTTGATCACTTTTTAATGCAAGGAAGAAGGAACCAAAGGCCAGGAGCCCGCAAAGTGTTCTCTCCAAAAAAACAAACAAACAAGATAACAGAGAGCCAAATTCAAAATCACTTGCTGGGTCAGGGAAGAGTTTGCAGTTTGTTCCCTCCAAGAAAAAGCAAAGACAAAATAACAGAGAGCCAAATTCAAGATCGCTTGCTTAGGTAGCGAGCAGTTTGTTAAAAAAAAAAAAAAAAAAAGACAATTAATCTCCCACAAGACCCACCAAAATAACCAAATCACTCCTGACAACACTCTTCTATCAGTCCCGAATGAGGCAGCCCTAGCATATATTCAAAATGGACCGTGTGTGTTAGTGCCGAAGTGGTGGCAGATGAAGGCACGTGACATGTAAGAGTAATGCTGGACTTTAGGGAACGGAGTGTAAGTCTACTGTATGCCCAGAGCCGAACAAAAAAAAAAACAAAACAAAAAAAAAAGGAATAGAAGAAAAGAGAAAAAAGTTAACCCAGACTCAGTGGGCTGGAGTGGCCGGGTATAATAGTTGGATGTAGGTGTGGAGAGGTACACATAACATACACAGAATACACACATACCTCACACACTCATACATACACGTCATTTGTGCACAGTGTTGAATGGTAAATTGATATTGCTTCCTCCTGCAGGTTAAAATAGTATTGATTATGACATTGTTTTCCACTCATCTTTTCCTGTGGATTTTCTAGAAAGTATTTGTTGCATGATTGTCCTCTGTTGCATGACTGTCCTTCATGTTTTTTTTTTCTTCCTCTTGCTGGAGGGACTGGTGGGTTAAGAGAGCCTCCCTGCTTGCTATCCTTGTCTTACTCTTAGCATAGGTACCACAGTCGTAGCCTACAATATAGTAAAGTCTGGAGAGGATGGAAAATGTGCAGCAGTATGCGCTCCTCTGCACACCTTCGTTCTTTCTACGTTGTTGCTCGGTTTCATATTCGCTCTTCCCCTCCTAGTTCACCTTCACATCAATACCTACACGTGGTCCCATTCATCACATAATTATTTCCTCTTTGAACCCATTTTCCATCTTCCCCTCTGCCCCTATACCAAATGAAAATAAATATAAATAGTCTACAGTTAAATCGAGGCGCCATAACGAAAACGGGAACGATCATGTGAAAAAGGAAAGGGATTTTGTTTGAGCAGGGCAGTGAAATGGCGGGGGACAGGGTGACGTGGAGGAGATTTGTTTGTGGCCACCCCATATGGGATTAAGGCTTCTGGCAATAGATAGATAGAGATTGATAGATTTTGTTTGGCACTCTGAGGTAAATGTGGAAGGGGCGAGGCCAGATTCCCTGTGTAATCCACTTTAAATCGCGCCATGAACCTCCCCCGAGTGAAATGAGGTACAATTTGCCACGAAGGTACAGTGCAAGGAAGGTATAGTGCAAGGAAGGTATAGTGCAAGGAAGGTACAGTGCAAGGAAGATACAGTGCAAGGAAGGTACAGTGCAAGGAAGGTACAGTGCAAGGAAGGTATAGTGCAAGGAAGGTACAGTGCAAGGAAGGTACAGTGCAAGGAAGGTACAGTGCAAGGAAGGTACAGTGCAAGGAAGGTACAGTGCAAGGAAGGTATAGTGCAAGGAAGGTACAGTGCAAGGAAGGTACAGTGCAAGGAAGGTACAGTGCAAGGAAGGTACAGGACTTTTGACGACGACTGTACGTGCAGTGGGGTGTGAGAATCAGAAGGGACATTACTTTTGATAGCGACTGTACGTGTAAGGGGGCGTAAGAATTAGTTGGGACACGCCTTTGATGGTGACTGTACGGGTGATGGAGTATGAGAATGGGCACTGCCTTGCAAGCCTTTTACATCCTTCTGTTATCGTCTCTTTGATAAGGACGAGAGGCGGTTGCGTTAGCTGATCGTGAAAGTTGACAGACAGATGAGTAAATATAAAGACAGTGATATAGATGGACAGCTGTAGAGTACGTGTAGATATGCTAGTAACTACGAGTAAAGTTATGTGTACTAATATAACACACACACACACACACACACACACACACACACACACACACACACACACACACCATAAATAAAGCCAAATAAATGAGATCCAAAGTCAAGATCTGCTCATTTCGAGATGTCGCGACGCATTGCCATAAAAACACTAGAGGTAATAGGCAGAGGGAAATACAGACACAGGACGACACAACAATAGCTATATAAAAACAAGCAGTGAAAATTAATGATATAATGTCAGCCTGAAAACCAATGAGAGGGTGACTGTCGCATCACCACCAAGACGTAGGAGGAAAATTATTAGTCAGTGTCCGAATTTACTGTTTACTAAATCCCAGTTGTCCTGTGCTCAGTCTATGGCAGAAACACCTTCACATGTCACCGTTTTGGCTCTAATACCCACCTGCTGATACATGCTAGGGTTCTCTCAGGACTAGTGTGAGAGTGATAATGGACATATGGCCTGTCTCAAGAATTTTAAAAAGCGAAATCTGAATCCACCAATTGCGTTCTGGTTGGGATCGATGCCGCGTTCTTCCTCTTGGTCAGCAGCGGGTACCTTCACCACCTGGCCACCACCTGTATGTAGGGGACATCAAGGAAGGGGAGGGGGATTCAAACAGCCCTGCACCGTCACGTACTTCCGGGTCCCAGTATATTGCCTCTTCCCTCTGACCATCTGTCCTTAGCCTGTCACCTCTGTTCGGATTTTCTTGAGGTAATGGACCGAATTTCCCGCCATCTTTATTTTCCCTCTCCCCCCTCTCCTCTTTCCTCCACTCTCCTTTCTCTCCTCTTTCCTCCACTCTCCTTTCTCTCCTCTTTCCTCCACTCTCCTCTCTCTCCTCTTTCCTCCTCTCTCCTCTCTCTCTCTCCTCCCCTCCTCTTGCCATTGTGATTTATACTTTTACATCCTTTCCCTCGTTCACCATCTGTCTTTCTCCTCTTGGCCATAATTCTCTCTCTCTCTCTCTCTCTCTCTCTCTCTCTCTCTCTCTCTCTCTCTCTCTCTCTCTCTCCCTCCTTCATTTCCTTTCGTTTCCTCCTCATTACTTTCAAATGTCACTTTCCCGTCCTCCTCTCATCCAACCCTCTTCCCGTCTCCCTCAGATTTCCCTCTCTCACATTTTCCTCTAATTTCTCTCTTTCCCACTTCAGTATTCAATTGCAAAAAAGATGACTGCACCCGTTCAATCATCGCCCGGAAAGTGTAGCACGAGAGGATCCTGGAGTGGCATCATTTCGACCTGACCTGGATTTTCGTCCTTTTGTAGCTTATTTTATTTTTTATCATTGTTACTGCTACTTCTACTACTACTACTACTACTACTACTACTACTACTACTACTACTAGTTATTGTTATTATTATTATTATTATTATTATTATTATTATTTTTATTATTATTATTATTGCTATTATTGTTACTACTACTACTACTACTACTATACTACTTCTACTACTACTACTACTACTACTACTACTACTACTACTACTACTACTGCTGCTGCTGCTGCTGCTGCTGCTGCTGCTACTACTACTACTACTACTACTACTACTACTACTACTACTATCACCACCACTACATTTAGAAGCAGAGGGGTTGGGTCAGCCTTCCTTAACCCCTTCACTGCTATAGATCTTTGGGAGACTGAAAGAAACCGTCTGTCGGTACGAAAAATAAGAGAGAGAGAGAGAGAGAGAGAGAGAGGGAGGGAGAATAACAAACAGGTGAGAGTATCAGGGTGGAGCGTGAGGGGAGGATATCAGGCTGGAGGAGTGAGGGGAGAATATCAGGGTGGAGTGAGGGGAGAGAGGAAGAGAAGAAAGAGGGGAGGGAACCAGGAAAGCGGTGGGGAGGGGGGGTTAGAGAGGGAGGGGAAGGGGTGAAGGAGGGAATGACCGAGGCGGAAAATGGTGGATTATATTACATGATTTTTTGCATTTTTTTCTTATTGGACGGTAGGGAAGGTGGGGGAGGGAAAGGGTGTGAAGGAGGGGAAAGAGAGGGGTTATAAGGAGAGAATGAGGGGAGGAATAGGTAAGGAGAAGGAGGAAGGAAGCAGGGAAGGAGTGAGGAAGAGATGCAGGGAAGACAGCCGGAGTGAAGGAAATGAAGGGAGGAAGGAAGAGTAGAGGGAAGGAGTAGGAGGGATGAGAGGATTGAGAGGAGGACAGAGGATAAGAGGAAGGAAGAGATGAGGAGAGAAGCGAGCAAAGGAGAGAAGAGGGAAGGAGTAAGGGGGACGAGAGGATTGAGAGGAGGACAGAGGATAAGAGGAGGGAGGAGGGAAGGAGAAAATTGCACTAGATATCAGACCAGAGGAACAGATCATGAAAGTACCAAGGGGTCGAGGCGAAGATATGCGGATCAGAGGAACAAGGGTGTGGATATCGCTGTGACTCAGTGGTAACGCGTTTGTCTTTCAGTCTGCATAAGAAAACACATAGGAGCTATTTACAGTAGGTGCTGGTAGAATGTCCTTTCATGTGTTTGTGTTTTTACCCTGTCTGTTTGTGATTTACTGCGCATACTTGACACACTCATGGCCAATGCAACACTCACACTTTCTCATGCATCCTTTCACCACTGTTACCCGTTCCTCATTCGTACCTCGCCAGCGTGGGAAAGAGTTAATGCAGGCTACCACTCTCCATCTAAGGAGTATTTTCAGGCTTGTTGTGAACCTCGTGTGGATTTTTAAAGTAGTTGTAGATTTCGTTACTAAAGGAGATTTAATTCAGTTGTGATCTCTCTTCACACACACACACACACACACACACACACACAAATCCTGAACTGCTTGGACTGAAGGGGTTACGAGAGAGAGAGAGAGAGTAGGAAGAGGGTAGCACACGGTTCGGTCGCCTATCTTTAACAGCGAAGTGACAGCCATCTTGGAAAGGTCTAAAATGCGACACTGGAGGAAGGGAGAGAGCTGGGGGAGAGGGGAGGGGCTTGGAGGGGTGGAGGGGGAGGGAAGGGGAGAGGGACTGGCAGGGAGGGAGGGGGAAGGGGTTAAGAGGGAGAGAGGGGGGGTTGGATGAGGAGAAACCGACAGGGAGAGAACAGGAAGGGAGAGGGGGGCCGGAAAGCAAGGAAGGAGTCACTTAGAGAGAGAGAGAGAGAGAGAGAGAGAGAGGAGTTAAGGATGGAGGAGGGACCAGAGGGAAAATGCATTAGGAGGAAGGAGAGACTGGGAGATACACACACACACACACACACACACACACACACACACACACACACACACACACACACACACACACACACACACACACACACAGAAAATGGAAAGGGGTAGCAGACGAGGAGGGAGGGGGGACTGGCTCCATGAAAGGCAGAGGGACAGGATTTCAAGAGAAAAGATTGCCTGAGAAGAGCAGAGAGAGAAAGAGGAATGTGGCTAAGAGGAGGAGGAAGAGGGAAGAAGAAGAAGAAGAAGAAGGAGAGAGAGAGAGAGAGAGAGAGAGAGAGAGAGGGCAGGAGGGAAGAAAAAGGGAGGGGATAAGAAAGGAGAGAAGAGAAGAGAAAGGGAAGAAAAGAGGTGAAATTTAGGAAGTGGAAGGGAACGGAAATAACATTGAGAGAGAGAGAGAGAGAGAGAGAGAGAGAGAGAGAGAGAGAGAGAGAAGGAAAGCAGCCAAAGGAGGAGGAAGAAAAGAAATATGGAAATGAGAAAAGAAGACTGGAAACCAAGTATGTCTGAGAAAAGGAGAAAGGAAGAGAGTAATAATGAGAAACAGGAAGGAACAGGGTAACGGAGGGAGGTGGCAAAGAGCATGAGAAGGAGGAGAGGAGAGAAGAGAGGGAGGAAGAAGAGGGAGGGAGGAGAGGAGAGGGAGGGAAGAGCTATAATTTGCGGAACAGAAGGGGCCAGCAGTGACAGAATGGGACCCCAGCCTCTCGCCAAGTCCTCTCAACTTTCAGGCTGGCATTTACTTAAGAGACAAGAGTTAATAATGTGCCACAAGAAAGGGGGTCTGAAGGGGAGGAGACAGGTAATGAGGGGGGTAGAGAGAGAGAGAGAAAGAAAGGGGAGGGGTGGAATTACAAGGACATGTATTACCTCAACAGATCTTACGACCCATATCAAGAAGGCACAGTGAATTCTGTTACCAAGCACTCATTACCGGTCTGACAATGAGAGGAGACCTTAACAAAGATGACTCTCCCCTCCCACTACTCCCACCAGTCTCGACATGAAAAAGGAAGTACACCTAACCCAGGGGATAAAGAGCAGGCTAGGAAAGTTTGCAGGAAAGGAAGGAACATTTAATCCACCTCTAAATTAAGCCAAACAAAATTTAATCTAACCGTATTATGAATTAGCCTATCGAGCAACTGCCATTTAACTTCAAGGCAAAAGAAGACAAGCAGTGTTTATCGAGTAAGTGAAAAAATTACCTAATACATCATGCAAGCTTCCTCATTGCGCTAGTAAACTAAATATGTCTTCGTAGTCGATATTATTAAATCCATGAATGATTCTGAAGACCATTATTGGCTGTCCACGCAAACGCCTTGTCTCAAACGAAAAGAGGCTCAGTGTTTGTAGCCTTCTCTGCTATCCCGTGTGCCTGATGGATGGACTCAGTTTCATAGTACGAGGCTCAAACTCCGTGTTATCTTTCTTCAGGGTAAAAAACCAGAATTGCACAGTCTAGTCCAGCTGCGGTCGCACAAGAGAAATCCCATTTGAATTTCAACTGCCTGTTTATATGGCCTAAAAGTCTTTGTCCATTCTTCTCAACTTCACTACACTGTTTGGAGAGTATGAGGCCACTACTGATTAGTACACCTAGTTCTTTCTCCAAGCCAGTACTGCTGATGATGCTTCCTTGCAGTTAGGAGTAGTTGGTTCTTGAATTTGCAAGTGTTCATCGCCTTTCACTTGTCCAGATTGAACAGCATTGCCACCGTCCACACCACTTCCGCTTTGTATACCGTTTTTGCACTACGCGCTGAGTTTGATCCGCCCACAGTGTTCGCTCTTCCGCTGTCTTTTTTCCCCTTCGTTTTTAATTTGACCCAACATTTGCCATCTTTCAGACCACTTTCTCTTCCTAACCCAGTCCCCAAGTAGTTTTTCTGTCTTCATGAACAACCTCTTGGCTTTGTGTCGACTGCATTTTCAAGTAGCTTCGTCTGCTACTCTGCTCTCATTCTCTCGCCCTGCTTTCCGTCTCCCCTCTTTATTAACCCCTTCACCCCGAGAATGCTATGTTTATTTCTTGTAACCAGACGATTTTAGGCCAAGGAGAGGGCGAAGGAGTTATTGAAGGCTGCATTTAACAACCTTAAGCCAATATGGAGGCGATTTGTTTGTGGCCACCCTTTACGAGATTAAGACGTCTGGCATTAGATAGATTTTTTTTTCCCATATCCCCGTATCAAGACGCACTTTTTATATCAAGAACAAATTATAATAACGTCATTGGGCGTGAAATGGCAGGGGACAGGGCGACATGGAGGCGATTTGTTTGTGGCCACCCCTTACGAAATAGATTTTTTTTTTTTTACCCATATCCCCGTATGACGACGCCCTTTTTTCCGTCATATTATTAATATTATTAAGTCTGTCCTACGCTGGCAAGGTACGTAATTATGTGTCTTTAGGGAGAAAGAGTTTGTCACGTTCCCTGTACCGAGTCTCTAATGAAGGTAATTAACTTCATTATACTTAAAGTAATTTGTCCCATGCCGTCCCACAGTTTGGTACACTCTTTTCTAGGTCCACTGCAGGGCCACATCTCGGAGGGAGAGTGATAAGTAGAGTTTATCCTTTATGCTGGCCAAGTACGATATCTATCTTCATGCTGGCCTACTCTATGTCGCTGGCTTTGACTCTTCTCCCCCCTCCCTCTCCCCTCCCCATCCCTCTCCTCTCCCCTTCTCTACCCCCTCTTCTTCATTCTCCCTGGCCTGTTGGCATATTTCCTTTCTATATACCATTTTTCACAAGCTAAGTTTGACCCTCCTAGGATAACCACCCTTCCAGTTTTTCTCTTCTTTTTCCATACAAATAACCTGTCCTAACCTGCCCCGACCTAACAGAGTAACCTAACTAACAAACTAACTTAACATGACACTAAGAAAACAAGCCTAACATAACCTGCTACTTTCCCGGATAAGGTAACACCGCCACCTGGAAAAGCAGCAGGTCTCTCACGCCATTCTCTTTGATCCACACGACAGTATAAGACGCATACCAGCTGATCTTACACCAATATTTTTCCTTTTCTGAGAGTCTACGTATTCAGAAGTTGTGTGTGTGTGTGTGTGTGTGTGTGTGTGTGTGTGTGTGTGTGTGTGTGTGTGTGTGTGTGTGTGTGTGTGTGTGTGTGTGTGTGAGTTTCCTAATCAAGATGTTTATTTAAATGACTGAATATTCCGAGACAAGTTGAAATGCCTGAGTATGGCTGTTACTTTACCGGCTAATTTCTACAATAAATTTAATTAACGTGTTTCAAATTTACACGATTTTTAAAAGGAAGAATAACCAAGCAAACGAGTAGGCTAGTATGGTGATGTATAGACTGTTTTGAATTTCCTGTGAGGTAGTTGTTGTCATGTACACCCAGCAGCAAAAGTTCTGTCGCCTTACTTCTCACTCCACGGGCTTTGAAAATCAGTGTTGTGATCCTACAGGAACTGACACTTATTTTTAAACCATAGATCAGTGTCATCTGTGTCATTTGTGTCGGATTCAAGAGTAATTTTCAAAGACCGTAGACGGAATAATGGGAGAAAATGACAGGATTGTAGTTAGCGAGTGACAGTATTGTGTTTACGGTTTACGTCAGGCGAGAGTGAGTGAATGGAATCAGAGAGAGTTTGTATTGTCACCATATCAGGCTAGGAGTAATTTGAATATTCTAGAGGATGTGACAGTGGTTTTTCTACACCAGTGAGAGGCGGTGGCTTGGTGGGTAGCGCATTCTTCTGGCGATGCGTGTACAGGGTTTGAATATTTGAACTGTGTTAATAGATCCTTCCATATGCCTGGATATATTCGCACCATATCACTTCTACCGATGATTTCCGGGCTCTGACACACACACACACACACACACACACACACACACACACACACACACACACACACACACACACACACACACACACACACACACACACGTAACCCCAGTCGCCTTTACCCTCAAGTTAGACGGACCGAAGGAATTTTATAACCAGCCATACTCTTTTCACTTTAACTTGGCCTAAAATCTTTCCATCTTGAATGCTGAGATACGGTATGGAAATTGATTAACACTAGAATACGATGCAAGTTAGTGCCACAAAAACAAGGATGTAGAGCCACGTTATTATTATTATTATTATTATTATTTTGACACTGAACTGCGAGGAATAAGCTGCCAAAGAATGAAAATCTGGATCAAGTTAAAGTGAATGGACTATATTGCTACCGTTGGCTGGCTCCGGAGACTCCAGTGAAAGGAAAGGCAAGAGCTGGGTTGTGTGTGTGTGTGTGTGTGTGTGTGTGTGTGTGTGTGTGAGAGAGAGAGAGAGAGAGAACAACAATAAGGACATCAACGTTATTCCAAACAGCAATTACGTAAAAGTTTAAGAGAGAGAGAGAGAGAGAGCAATAAGACATCATCTTAATTTCAAGCAGTATCTCGCCTACGGATTATCAGTTTCATTTAAATTAATCTTTTTCGATTTGATTTGATTTTTTTTTTCACTTACAAATCCTACCAGCTAAAATATCTATCTATCTATCTATTGTCAGACGCCTTAATCCCATACGGTGTGGCCACAAACAAATCGCCTCTACGTCGCCCTGTCCCCCGCCATTTCACTGCCCTGCTCCCAGCTCATACCCCCCTTCCTCATATACCTCTCCACTCCATCCCTCCATCTCATCCTTGGCCTTCCCCTCCCCCTCTCCCCCTCCACCTCACTCACATACACTCTCCTCGTCAGTCAAATATATATATATATATATATATATATATATATATATATATATATATATATATATATATATATATATATATATATATATACGAATTTTCAAGGTTTTTTTTAATATAGGTGGGAAAGATTTTTGGTTTTGAGTATATGGTGTTATTTTTTTTTTTTTTCATATTCATCAGCCCTGCGAGGTAAGATCAGGGACTTGTCAAAAAATAAAAAATAAGTAAATAAAAAGATGTATACCAATTATGCAAGATTTTAGGAGATCTTTTGAGTGTGGAAAATTTTGGAGTGGTAATTTTGAGAGAATATGCGTAGTCCATCGGGGGAAGCTTAAATGGATACAAAATATATGCCCTTTTGGGGGTGTCCTGGGTTCGTAGTCTCGTCCCCTTCGGAGGCTCCCTAACACCTCTTCCTTAGCGATTGATTGTTTTTGGATCCAGCTGGTTAATATAATTCTGTACGTCATTCATGCAGGGTATGGCTATATAAGGATGATTTAAGTGTCACAGAAAAGGATAGTAAGGTGTAATAAACAGAATGAATCGCTTAAGAAGAGGTGTTAGGGAACTTCCTTAATCGACCAGAATACGGGCTCTGGACTGCCTTAAGGAAACAGAGAGAGATAGATAGATAGATAGATAGATAGATAGATAGAGAGAGAGAGAGAGAGAGAGAGAGAGAGGAACTTAAATCTTAATCAAGGGACCTTTTTTATGTTTTATTTTGTTTATTTATTTATTTATTTATTTATTATTGCTGGTAAATGTTTTGATGGAGTTTACAGATCGCTCAGTATAATAATAATAATAATAATAATAATAATAATAACAGTAATAATAATAACAGTAATAATAATAATGGAAGGAGTAGACTGTAGCACCAGTCGAGCAGGGCAGTACTCCCGAGGTGGATGGAAAGCTGATGACAGGGAGTGCTGGAGCTCCCGTTTCATCAGCCCTCAGGACTAGTTCCTGACCATCCCCCTTTGCTGAACTTTTTCAGTGTCTCAGTTACACAGAGAGTAGGCCAGCATGCTCTCCAGTACAAATTTCTCTAACTATCTTCACCAAACTACATGCACAGTACACACTACATACATTCGCGGCCTTTCATCTAACTTTCGCTCTGTTGAGCACCACCTCTCCTCCTCTAAACCTCACCTTCTTTTTCTAACGGAGACTCAGCTGTCTGAGGCAACTGACAGCAAACCCTTTTCTGTATCCTCCTACTTTCTCTATACTCATTTCAAAGCCAAAGGTGGCTGTTGTGTATATATACGCAACGACTTATCTTGCTCTCGTGTTCCTGAACTCGATTCTTCTGAATTCTCTACACTCTGGCTTCGGCTTTCCTGTCATTCTCTGACTAAATATATCTGTGCTGTTTACTTATCCCCTAATTCTACTGACTATCAAAAATTCTTCGACTATCTTACTTCTACGATGGAACACATTCTATCCATTTCTCTTTTCTCTGAAATCTCCATTCTAGGAGATTTCAATGTTCACCACCACCTTTGGCTCTCCTCTCCTTTCACGGATCCACTTGGTGAACAAGCCTACATCTTTTCTATCCTTAATGACCTAGAGCAGCTTGTACAGCACCCTACCCGTATCCCTGACCGCCTTGGAGAGAGCCCCAACATACTTGACCTCTTCCTTACAACTAATCCTTCTGCTTACTCTGTTAATCTTTTCTCTCCGTTGGGCTCCTCCGATCACAACCTTATTACCTTAACCTGTCCTATCACTCTGGTACGGCCTGTGGACCCTCCAGGGAAATGTCGTTTGTGGCATTTTGGAGCCGCGGACTGGGAGGCCCTCAGGCAGTACTTCTTTGATTTTCCCTGGAATGATTATTGCTTCCATGGCCGGGAGCCATCTGAGTGTGCCTTGCGCATTACAGAGGTTATTCTCTCGGGCATGGAAGCATACATTCCCTTCTCATATCCTTTGACTAACGCAAGAAAGCTTTGGTTTAATCACGCTTGTTCTAATGCTGTCCGCAAAAAGGAGAGGGCCTACAAAAGGTACCGGAACCAACCCACCCCTGAATCACATCATCTTTACGTTTCTGCCCGGAATTGTGCTAAGTCTGTTCTTCGCTCTTCTAAAAATAATTTCATCCATATTAAATGCTCTCAACTCTCCAACTCGAATTCTTCCCGCTCCTTCTGGCACCTTGCCAAAAATCTTTCTAACAACTTTACCTCATCATCCTTCCCTCGTCTTTTCTACTCTGATGGTTCTGTAGCTATTTCTTCTACTGATAAAGCAGATCTCTTCGCACAGACTTTCTCCTCCAATTCCACCTTAGACGATTCCGGTGCTATTCCTCCATCTCTTCCCCCCTCTGACTTCCTCATGGCTGACATTAAAATTTCTTCAGTTGATGTATTTTTGTCAGAACTACATATTATATAGATAGATAGATAAATAGATAGATAGAAGCAGGGAGTCAGATGATGAGAGGTGTTGTGTATGCGAGAATCGAGCAGTGCTAAACATGCTTACACACTCTGATGCAAGGAATGCTTCATAGGCACACGACAGCGTCTAGTGGCCATATACACACATACACACATGCTGACACACAGGCTGCGGGAACTTTCCATCCACGAGGAACACACGTGACGCACCCCTGCTACACCAGAATTTAGGAAAGAGAGCTCAGACGGAGATTAGCCACCGAACAGGCAAGAGAGCAGTAGACAGGCCTCAGAGGAGACAGGTCACAGGGAGAGGGGCTTGGCAATTTGAGAGAGAGACAGATAGCGAGACAGGGAGGTAGCTACCCGGGACTTATACTCGTCCGGGTGAGAGACTTGTTAATATTTCCAAGACAAATAAAAATAGTCCCATACTATTCTTTACCTCTCCTGTCACTACATGACATTTGGTAGCAGCGAACGTATACGAACCTCGTCTACGAATCAACATTAAATTCCTACAAAATATCAAGATTGAAAACAAGAATATCTCTCTCTAAACCAACAACACAACCGGCTCCTGACGCTTCTCTCCATCCAGCCCCCTCCGTCTCCCAGATCATCATGCTGATACAGAGGTCAAGAGATCACACGACGCCTTGCAAGTAGTTTAACAAAATATTGATACAATATTGCAATTTCTACGACGAATCAGCGAACTACAACCATCTACAATCAACTACAATTAACAACTCTACGTCGTCTGTATAATCTTCTACACGCACCTACAAGAAGCGGCAGTCTTCATCCTACAACGAGTAAATCACAAGAAAAAAAGGACCAAGAATACATCAAGAAAGAAAGAAAACAAACAAACAAACAAACAAACAAACAAACAAACGGAGAGTGAGAGACGACTCACAACTCATAACCACCAGACCTCACCCTCCTCTCTCTGCTACATCCACCCAACCCCCACCGCTTACGCAGGTGTGAAGAGGTCAAAACACGCAGCAAAACACCAAGTCCATATTCACAACTCGTCTTACTCACCCGTCTTCACTCAAGTTACTCATCGCTACTCATTCACTCACCACAGCTACCAGTGTGGGAAGCCGACGTCACCATGTGCTGAGACGACAACACGCCAATCAACCCGCGAAGGACAACGCTATCACCACGTGCAACACCACTCACACCATTTCCCACCACGGTAAAAATTAGTGAGTTACATAGTTACTTCATTTAAACAATACACAGTGATAGACAATAAGCTTCTGCACAAACATATAAAACGTGTTGTATAGTTACAGCTTAAAAACACATACTTACTTCAATTATCTTCATAATTCAAACATTAAATACTTGCACCAACAATAAATATTCTACACAGTATATATTCATTCATTTATTATAACATTTATTTACTACCAACGAGTGTTACCATTTATACCTACATAAAATACGTGTTTCATATATACAACTATACATATTATATCTACAAAGTGATAAAGAAAATATCCAATCACAGTTACTCAGTGAGCAATTAAAAGAACTGTATTAAATATTTATTAATTAAAGGTACCTAGTGGAAACAGATAAATTAACTTACGAAAAAAAAAAAAAATGGCCAACACAAATGCCGTTAGCAAGAGTGAACATCTTCAACACAATCGTGAAGACAATGATTTCCACACAGTGCTGACACACTTATTACTCACGATAGGTACAGGTGATCAACAAATCAGTGTGTATAGTTAATACTGTATATAGTGTATATATATATATATTTTTTTTATATAAAATAACAAAATATGGGACTATATAATATCATTTTCAGTAGTATCTGTGCAATATAAACTAAACTTTAAAAAAGTATCCCAAGAAAATTAGTCAGCACTTATGTAACCATGAACAACATGGAAAAAGTGTACACAAGCAAAGAGAAACAAACTATAGAAAATCAATACATACAAAAAAAAAAAAAAAAAAAGAAAGAAAGAAAGAAAAAGTAAGAAAGAAAAAAGAGAAATAGAGTAAGATCACATAACAAACAAATGAAAATAAGTGTAAGTGTTACTACATATGCCAAAATACCACATAAACTACAAACAAAAAAGCAAATTGTGTCTCCACAAACAAGTGGCATGACACATCATCACTATCATCGACCGCAGCATATGTTAGGACTGCAGTTATTACAATTATGTTACTCCATATTATAATTATGTAACTACAAACAATATGTACCAATTTATGTAACAGTTGCATTAACAAGATGTAACTTTTATGTAACTTTAACTACAATAATGTAACTACAAACGATATGTAACAATTATGTAACGACAAACGATTGCATTATGTTACACTTTGCCAATTATGTAACAGTTGCATTAACAAGATGTAACTTTTATGTAACTTTAACTACAATTATGTACCTACAAACGATATGTAACAATTATGTAACGACAAAACAGTTGCATTAACAAGATGTAACTTTTATGTAACTTTAACTACAATTATAAGGCCAAGACACTTATGTAATAGTTGCATTAACAAAATGTAACTACAATTATAAGGCCAACACAATTATGCATTAACACAATATTTTGTAACAATTCATAAAATGTTACAATTATGTAGTACCACAATGTTAGTACAATATTATAAGTCATACAATTATAGCACAATTCTGTATTACCAGTATCATCATACAAGTTTGGTGAAATATTAGACATTACTAAAGTGATAACTCAAATATGTAATGTATAACCTAGCAGTATTACCATTGCACAATTATATGCGTACGTCTGTTGTACATGCACGTCATACAAAGTGTTATACAACCACCATTGCATTTATTCAAATATGTATACAACTTGTTTAAATGTATTATTACTGAATAATCACTATTTACTATGAATAATATATGTATACAATATTCATACAATTATGTTACTTTACAATATTATATATTTCACTTAATTAGCTTATAAGTTCATTATAATGTGTATGTAGTATGTATTAATATGTTATGACTATTAAATGTCGATGGTACGCCATTTTCGCGCGACCGAGCAGATGTCAGAACTACATATTATATAGATAGATAGATAAATAGATAGATAGAAGCAGGGAGTCAGATGATGAGAGGTGTTGTGTCTGCGAGAATCAAGCAGTGCTAAACATGCTTACACACTCTGACGCAAGGAATGCTTCATAGGCACACGACAGCGTCTAGTGGCCATATACACACATACACACATGCTGACACACAGGCTGCGGGAACTTTCCATCCACGAGGAACACACGTGACACACCCCTGCTACACCAGAATTTAGGAAAGAGAGCTCAGACGAAGATTAGCCACCGAACAGGCAAGAGAGCAGTAGACAGGCCTCAGAGGAGACAGGTCACAGGGAGAGGGGCTTGGCAATTTGAGAGAGAGACAGATAGTGAGACAGGGAGGTAGCTACCCGGGACTTACACTTTGTTCCGTGTGAAAGACTTGTTAATA
>NC_137051.1:35142660-35160160 GCF_032717465.1 Coenobita brevimanus | reverse complement strand
GCAGTGATATTGAGGAGAAGATAACACAAGTAAATGAAGCTGTGCAAAGCTACAAAAATGATGTAGAAACCACGTATGCAGAAATGGTGAAAGTAAAGAAAGACTTAGAAACAAGGGTGGAGGAAAAAGCATTAAAAAGGAGGTGAAAAGAATAATCCAAAACAATCCAAAGTTAGTCAGAGATTCAGTAGAGATAAACAAATCAATAGTAATCACTGGTATAGAAGAGGATGAAGTTAAAAACAAGATCACAAGAGACAAAAAGGAGATGGCAAATGTAATGAGCTTACTGAAAGAAGTATCAGAGGAAATCTGTAGTAAAGACATAGAGGAACACAAAAGGTTAGGGAAATACGAGAAAAGCAAGGCAAGACCTCTAAAGGTGACTTTCCAGAGTGTAAACACTGTGGAAGAGATACTAAAAAATGCAAAGAATCTTAAGGAAAAAGAGGAGTTCAAAAATGTATGGATAAAAAGATGCCTAACACAAGAGGAACTGGAATTACTGAAAGAGAAAAGGGAGGAAGCAAAAACAAAAAATGAGGGAAGATCAGAAGAGGACAAGAAGAAATTTTTTTACAAAGTAATAGGATTGCAGGTACGAAAGTGGTACACAAACAGGATGGAAGAAAAAGGAGGAAGGTAGTAGAACCATGTCATGACAAATATATAAACAATGTGATAAAGTTGATGTACACAAATGTGGATGGAATGGTATCTAAATTACTAGAGATGAATGATTATGTCAGAGAAAATGAACCACAAATAATATGCCTAACTAAAACAAAATTAATACCAAGGATATCAAATGACATACTAAACTTAGAGGAATACAATATATGGAGAAGAGACAGATATTTAAAAAAAGGAGGAGGAATTATAACATTAACTAAGACAAATCTAAAAGTCAAGGAAATAAAACTAGATATACCATCACAAGTAGAACTGATTGCAGTAGAGATCGACACATCTGAAGGTAAAGTAATTGTAGCCAATTTGTACATGCCACCCAGATCAAACACATGGGAAAGAGACGAATATGAGGACCTGGCAGAGAGTACAATTCAAAGTGTAAGATCATTGCTACATAAAATGGAAGAGAAATCGGAAAGAATTATACTAACTGGGGACTTCAATACAAATATAAATTGGAATACTCTAGATATAAATAGCCAAGAAAGCTGTTGGGACCAAAAGCTCCTGGATCTCGTACAAGAGTTTTTCTTAACGCAACATGTGAGGGAAACCACCAGAAAAAGAGGACTTGATGTACCTTCAGTGCTAGATCTAATATTTACAAGGCAAGAAAATGATATTGACAGTTTAATATATCACCCTCCACTTGGCAAAAGCGATCATGCAGTACTAAATTATAACTTCAGGATAGCATATGACATAGTAAACAGCAATGATAGTTACAAAAAGAGCCTAAACTATAAAAAGGGAAATTATCAAGACCTAAAGAAGTATTTCTTAGGAGTTGATTGGGAAAATGAGCTTAGAGGACAAGATTTAAATGCTGTATATAAAAAATTTTGTGAATTTTATGAAATAGGAGTCCAGAAGTACATCCCACAGCACAAAGAAGCAGATAAGAAAATACAGAAATGGTTCAATACAGAATGTAAAAAATCAAAAGAAAGAAGAGATTTGTTGTGGAATAGATACAGAAGACACAATAGTGAAAGGGCGTACAATAATTACAAACAGGCAAGAAACGACTATACAAGAATAAGGAGGGAAGCCCAAAAACAGTTTGAGGAGGATATAATAAATAAAAGTAGTTATCAACCAAAGCTGTTTTACAGCTATATCAGAAGTAAAACTAAAGTAAAAGATAAAATACAATCCATTACGGACGAGGGAATCACTTATACACAAGAGAAAGATATCTGTGAAGCACTAAATAAAAATTTCCAATTAGTTTTTACAGAAGAAAAAAATTTTGAGAGGGACTGTGTGGAACACGCATGTCCACACATACTAACAGATATACAAATAGCAGAAAAAGTAATACAGGAGGAGTTAAGTAGATTAGACAGAGGAAAAGCAAGTGGTCCTGATGAAATTTCATGTTGGGTATTACGGGAATGTGCAAAGGAGTTATGTAAACCATTATTTTTAATTTTCAAGAAATCCTTGAGTCAAGGTAAACTACCTGATATTTGGAAAAAAGCAAATATTGTCCCCTTATTCAAGAAAGGAAATAGACAAAATCCACTCAACTACCAACCAATATCACTGACCAGTGTTGTAAGCAAGGTATTAGAAAAACTTATAAGAAAAGCTTGGGTAAATCATCTAGAAGAACACAGTATGATAACAGAAAGACAGTTTGGTTTCAGAAAAGGAAAATCATGTGTTACTAATCTGTTGAGCTACTATGACAGAGTAACAAACACAATACAGGAAAGGGAAGGATGGGTGGACAGTATCTATTTAGATTTCAAGAAAGCTTTTGACACAGTACCACACCAAAGACTTTTATGGAAACTGTACCATCAAGGAGGAATTCGAGGCAAACTGTTTTGTTGGATGCAAGACTTTCTCATAAAAAGAGAAATGAGGACAGTACTAAGAGGAAACTACTCATCATGGAAAGAAGTGACTAGTGGAGTACCACAGGGTTCAGTGCTGGCACTAATCATGTTTTTAGTGTATATAAATGATATAAACAGTAACACTGGAAATGAGAGCTATCTGAATATGTTTGCAGATGATGCAAAAATACAAAGGAGAATTACTAACACAGACTCTTGTAGGGAGCTACAAGAAGAATGAAATAAACTTCATGAATGGAGTAGTACATGGCAAATGGAATTCAATGTGGACAAGTGTCATGTAATCAAGTTTGGTAAAAGTGGAAAAAGACCTGATTGGGATTATAAGTTAGGAAATAAAACCCTAAACACATCAGAAAGAGAGAAAGACCTAGGTGTGATTATCAATAACAGACTATCTCCGGCTGACCACATCAGCGAGAAGGTACGGAACATGTATACACTGCTTGCAAATATGAGAATAGCATTCACATACATAAATGAAGACATGCTAAGAAGGATAATAACATCATTCATTAGACCAACCCTAGAATATGCATCAGTAGTCTGGAGTCCTCATCTCAAAAAGCACAAGTTTGAAAAAGTTCAAAGGGCCGCTACAAGATGGATACCAAGCTTAAGGGACCTAAGCTACGCAGAAAGACTAAATAAACTGAATCTACCAACACTACAGGAGAGAAGGAAAAGAGGTGACATGATAATGCTATATAAATGCATATCAGGAAAGGAGAAAATAGACATAAATGATTACTTTACATATGGAGAAGCATCAGCAAGAGGACACTGCAAAAAACTGCATAAGAAGAGAGGTGATAAAGACGTAAGGAAATTCAGTTTCCCAAACAGAGCAATTGATCAACGGAATGCACTACCGAATGAAATAGTGTGTGCCAAAACAATTCACAAATTTAAGGATATGTACGATAAATATGGTTTAAGACACGGGACAGTACGAGCTTGACTCATTCCTGTAAAGATACAATTAGGTAAGAACAATTAGGTAAGGTAAGAACACACACACACACACACACACACACACACACACACACCGCTCGCTGGTGCAGTGGTAACGCTCTCGCCTAGCATCTGCTAAGACGGGAGTTCGCGCCTTGCTCGGGATGCGAAAAAGTTTCACTGACAAAGCGGGTGGCCACTGACCTCCTCGAGCAAGAGGATGGGTGTGTGCGTGTGTGAAGGTCAAGGCTTTGCCCTTAGATCGGACTATATGAGCTCTCAGCTCTCTTCCGGGAGGGTAAAATGCCGATGATCACAAAAACCATCACGTGATCCTGACCGACCCGGTGAATTACACACACACACACACACACACATTCATCACAGATCAACTTGTAAAATATATATCACACGTATCCTTCTTTTTATATCCCATTGAAGCCCAGTGTCCGGAATATTCGCGACTATGAGCCGATAGGCGGAGGGCGGTACGCTTAGCACCCACCCAGTGCCATGCCTCGCCCAGCACCCCTGGGATCCAATGGGATTTACTAATTTTCTTTCCTTAATAACATACTGGATGATAGTGTCCACAACGTAAGTGTTACCAGGAGGCTTTATACTGTAGACACCAAGGGAAGAGAAAAACAGTAACATTCCACTTACCCAAACTAACACGTACTCCTCAAGAATAGGGTGATTTGGGGCATCCTGGGGCGGAGTGAGGCTAGTGACTATTTCCCGGGATATTGGAAGCACTGAGACGGGGATGAGCTGTGTGTTTGACTTTTCTGTGCTACATCCAGGTGTCTGTTAAATTAGTTTTATCCCTGAGGCGGGTGTCAGCGCTATATTCGACTCCATTTGTTGCATCTTCGTGCGGTAAATCCATAAACATGTTGGTGACGTTCCAAAATTATACACAGAGTCTGCGGCACTATTTTACTTTCAGCCCATACTCGATCCGATTATTTGAGGGGGATGGGCTTAGATCTCACCTCTATAAACACCTTTTTCACCTATATCACCTCCGTCGTAAATTAGTGATAACGGAGATACAACACTAGTAAATAACACCTGGGTACGGTGCTAGGTGGAGAGCTGTCATTACGTTATCAAGGCTGACGCATGCAGATGTGTTGAGTGGCTGGATCCTTTATAAACGATACGATGATGATAATGGTGTAATTTATCCTCCTGGGTCGCCACTATTTTTTTAATGCAAGAAAGAAGGAACCAAAGGCCAGGAGTCCGTAAAGTTGTTCCCTCCAAGAAAAAAACAAAAACAAGATAACAGAGAGCTAGAATGTGGGTCGGCGCCGAAAATGATAAAGAAACATTGATATAAACCAGTGGATGTGCTAATAATGGTTTATCCTTAAGCAATTCATTTTCTGTTTTACCCTTGCTACAGAGAATTGGGTTCCTTTGGTCTCTTCACACTAACTCGTATATTCTACTTAATGACTCTTTCTAAAATCGTATTATCGTTATTCGTTATCTCTTTATATCGCTTTCCAACCATTACATTCCTTCCTGGTTTCTTTTTATCATTCCTATCAATCTATCAACTTTGTATCAACGCTGACTCTCCTAGCAATTAGTTACCGTTCTGCGTTTCATCTGAGTGTTGAGATTTGTTTCACTGCTTTTTTTTTTTTTTTTTATGCGAGGAAGAAGGAACCAAAGGCCATGAGCCCGCAGTAACAGTTCCCTCCAAGAGAAAAACAAAATACAATAGAGACCCAAATTCAAGATCCGATCATTTTGAGATGCCTGGACACACTGCGTTTGAAAGACTGGAGATCATAGGCAGCAGGAAATACAGACAGAGGGAGACAGTTCCAGAGCTGACCTGTTGCATAAATGAAAGACTGGGAGTAACGGTTAACTCTTGCATTAGAGAGTTGGACAGAAAAGGGATGAGACTTTGCTGCCGGACGGGTGCTACGCGCCCGTCGTAGAGGTGGAGGAATGCAAGCAGACAGCTCAGAGAAGCAATGACCATTAAAGTAGCGATAGAAAAGAGATAAAGATGCAACAGTGCGGCGAAGAGACAAAGGTTGAAGGAAGTCAGTAAGAGGAGGAGAGTTAATGTGACGAAAAGCCTTTGACTCCACCCTTTTGAGAAGAGCTGTATGTGGGGAGCCTCCCCACACATGAGAGTTGTACTCCACACAGGGGCGGATAAAACCCCTGTATAGAGTCAACAATTGTGCAGGGGTAAAGAAAGAGCGGAGTCGGCTTAGCACACCCAGTCTCTTGGAAGCAGATTTTACAAGAGATGTAATATGATCTTTCCAAGATAAGTCCCGAGTAAATGAAACCCCAAGCATGTTCAAGGATGATGCAGGATTAAGCTGAATATTATTAAACATTAGTGGGTATACCTGTGGAAGATTTTGTCAGGTTGAGAGGTGTAAGAACTGAGTCTTAGATGCATTAAAAACAACGAGATTATTTTTACCCCAGTCAGAGATACGAGCCAAGTCAGACATTAGGTGTGCCATAGCCTCATCCCTTGTTTGTTGAAGTAACTGTTGAGATGGGCGTTGCGGGAACCGAATGGAAAGGTGAAGGGTGGAGTCATCAGCGTATAAGTGGATAGGGTTAGATGTACAGCTTAGAGGATCATTGATGAATAAAAGGAAGAGAGCTGGAGATAGGACAGAGCCCTGAGGAACACCACTGTTGATAGATCTAGGAGAAGAACGATGGCCGTCTACAACAGCGGCTGTAGAACGACAATAAAGGAAGCTAGCGATGAAGGCACAGATAGAAGGATAGAAACCGTAGGAGGGCAGTTTGGAAATTAAAGATTTATGCCAGACTCGATCGAAAGCCTTTGAGATGTGAAGTGCAATGGCAAAGCTTTCGCCAAAGTCCCGAAAGGAGGATGACCAGGAGTCTGAAAGGTAGGTGAGAAGATCGCCAGTGGAGCGTCCCTGACGGAACCCGTACTGACGATCGGAAAGAAGGTTGTGATAGGAAAGATGCCTTAAAATTTTCCTATTGAGAATTGACTCAAAAACTTTTGAAATACAGGACGTTAAAGCAATTGGACGATAGTTGGAGGGTTGGGAGTGGTCACCCTTCTTTGGGACTGGCTGAATGAGAGCAAACTTCCAGCAAGAAGGAAAGGTACAAGTTGACAGACAAAGGCGAAAGAGTTTGCCTAGGCAGGGTGTAAGCACAGAAGCACAGTTCTTGAGAACAACAGGAGGGACCTCATCAGGCCCCTATGCCTTGTTAGTACTTAGGCCAGTGATGGCAGAAAATACATCAACTGAAGAAATTTTAATGTCAGCCATGAGGAAGTCAGAGGGGGGAAGTGATGGAGGAACAGCACCGGAATCGTCTAAGGTGGAATTGGAGGAGAAAGTCTGTGCGAAGAGATCTGCTTTATCAGTAGAAGAAATAGCTATAGAACAATCAGAGTAGAAAAGACGAGGGAAGGATGATGAGGTAAAGTTGTTAGAAAGATTTTTGGCAAGGTGCCAGAAGGAGCGGGAAGAATTCAAGTTGGAGAGTTGAGAGCATTTAGTATGGATGAAATTATTTTTAGTAGAGCGAAGAACAGACTTAGCACGATTCCGGGCAGAAACGTAAAGATGATGTGATTCAGGGGTGGGTTGGCTCCGGTACCTTTTGTAGGCCCTCTCCTTTTTGCGGACAGCATTAGAACAAGCGTGATTAAACCAATGCTTTCTTTGCGTTAGTCAAAGGATATGAGAAAGGAATGTATGCTTCCATGCCCGAGAGAATAATCTCCGTAATGCGCAAGGCACACTCAAATGGCTCCCGGCCATGGAAGCAATAATCATTCCAGGGAAAATCAAAGAAGTACTGCCTGAGGGCCTTCAAGTCCGCAGCTCCAAAATGCCACAGACGACGTTTCCCTGGAGGGTCCACAGGCCGTACCAGAGTGATAGGACAGGTTAAGGTAATAAGGTTGTGATCGGAGGAGCCCAACGGAGAGAAAAGATTAACAGAGTAAGCAGATGGATTAGTTGTAAGGAAGAAGTCAAGTATGTTGGAGCTCTCTCCAAGGCGGTCAGGGATACGGGTAGGGTGCTGTACAAGCTGCTCTAGGTCATTAAGGATAGAAAAGATGTAGGCTTGTTCACCAGGTGGATCCGTGAAAGGAGAGGAGAGCCAAAGGTGGTGGTGAACATTGAAATCTCCTAGAATGGAGATTTCAGAGAAAGGAGAAATGGATAGAATGTGTTCCATCGTAGAAGTAAGATAGTCGAAGAATTTTTGATAGTCAGTAGAATTAGGGGATAAGTAAACAGCACAGATATATTTAGTCAGAGAATGACAGGAAAGCCGAAGCCAGAGTGTAGAGAATTCAGAAGAATCGAGTTCAGGAACACGAGAGCAAGATAAGTCGTTGCGTATATATACACAACAGCCACCTTTGGCTTTGAAATGAGTATAGAGAAAGTAGGAGGATACAGAAAAGGGTTTGCTGTCAGTTGCTTGGTACTGATTCATCGTAGCTGACCTGAGGCGAACTGCTCCCTTGATTCTTAGTTACTGTCAGACATGCATCAGCCACACTGTCTGTATTCACTCTGTATTACTGTGTGTAGTTTAAGGAGAGTGAGAGACTGACGAAGAGAGTGTATGTGAGTGAGATGGAAGGGGGGAGAGGGAGAGGGAGGCCAAGGATGAGATGAAGGGATGGAGTGGAGAGGTGTATGAGAGAGGGGGATGTGAGCTGGGAGAAGGACAATGAAATGGCGGGGGACAGGACGGCATGGAGGCGATTTGTTTGTGGCCACCCCTTACAGGATTAAGGCGTCTGGCAATAGATAGATGGATGGTTTAAGGAGCACTCTTTATATAATTATCACACCGTTACAACTCTATCAACGTCCAATCTGTCTTCATATCTTTCATTTCAGTCAATTATTTCTTCTACTGCCTTCTACCTTAGTGCAGCATTGCTATTTGTGTGTGTGTGTGTGTGTGTGTGTGTGTGTGTGTGTGTGTGTGTGGCTTGGTGCTAGTTCTTCATTACTTCCTCCTTCATTTATTTTTCTACAATTGTCCATTCCATTCCATATCATTCTGTTCCATCGTATTTTCCCATTCCACTCCTTCTTCTCCATTTTCTCAACTCTGCTCCTTGGCTTCTTTATCCCACATCATTTCCACAAGGCACATACACAGTCTAGGTTAAATTTTGCGTATCCTACTTCCCGAGCTGTTTATCTTTTCACCCCACTCCCTGTTCATCTTCCCTGTCATGGGCCCTGCTTTTGTTAATTTAGGAACTTAATAACAACCTTTCCTTACATGTTTATTTTTGCATATGATAAGTATGTCCATGATGGTTGTACAGTGTAAATAAAAAAAGATATATACGAGAGGCGATGTGATAAATGATAAACAACAGTAGGAAACTTAAAAACAACTCTACCTTACCAGTTTATTTCTGTATATGATACTTTAATATGTCCGTGATATTTATAGTGTTGATAATAAGATACAGAAGAAACAGGCAAAATATATAGCCAGGGAAGAGGTGTAGTGGGGCGTGTTATTAACCGTGCAGGGAGCATCATGACTCTGATGGCCAAACAAAAGTCAGTATCACTTAAACAAATAATCCTTACTTTACTTATAATTATCTACACAGTACATCACAGAAGTAGTTTATATATATATATATATATATATATATATATATATATATATATATATATATATATATAAACAGGTG
Source organism: Coenobita brevimanus (assembly GCF_032717465.1). NCBI lineage: Eukaryota > Metazoa > Arthropoda > Malacostraca > Decapoda > Coenobitidae > Coenobita > Coenobita brevimanus. The sequence continues at coordinate 35,150,914 of NC_137051.1, read as the reverse complement.
CAGAACGGGACACCTCTAACCTAGTTAGAATCACGTACAATATATCTATATCTGTATAACTAGGCTGCTTCCCCCAAAGAAAGGGAGGTAGCAGAGACAGGACGACACACTCCCAGTTTACTCATTCAATCACACACACACACACACACACACACACACACACACACACACACACACACACATTTATTCGTATCTTAACCCCAAGGGGAGAAGGAACAAATCCTCACTGCACTAAACCACACGAGGATCACCTGTTCAGTGCAGTCAGCGACATCCACAGCAGGGCCCGACAGCAGAGCTGGTTTATCCTTGCCACATCATAATGGACCCATCCCCTTACCCGCACCTAAACTGATCAGCTGATCAGACCAAATGCAGGAGAATAACCCCTCAGGGCTTACGTACAAGCTTAATTAAAAAAGATCAGTCGAGCACTTCGCCTAAGAGAGTACCAAATGAGAACAGTTACATTACTAGACTGCTATGTACAAGTTCAGTACAAATTCTTAGCTTACGACTTGATGTCCTGGATTACTTCTTACACTATATCGCTAAACTAAGAGAGGGACTTAGAAGAGGCTGGAGTTGGGAGGGAAGCAGTGCCCTACCACATCTAGCCACTCTTGATATCTCGCAGTAACCACGCCTCTTTTTCCCCCACTGACCAATCTAAACAGCACCATTATATGTTTCAAATACTTTGTTCGAGAGGGTTGTCACACCAGGGTATTCAGCTGGGGTTGGCCGGCGCATGCTTGGGGGCGGTCCTCATCGCTTGGGTTCAGGTCCGCCTCCTTTCTCTCCTTGTAATTGAATGCTGACTGACCCTTATTGTGACTGATACGCCGTGCTCCAAACTGGTTGCAGCTGTATCAACACACGGGTCAGCCAAGATAAGGTGTGGCTAAGATTTACATGGCTGGTTCTTTCAGTACAGGCTTCGCACGGTCAGAAGTAACGGCTTCACACAAATTCCAGATTAGTGGCCGTCTAGTAACAGGCCTCTTTAGTCGACATAAACTCTTGCCCACATGCCTTTCCTGGTGGTGAGGTGATTTGCAGCGAGTTCCATGCAGAAGATGACCACTGAGAAGAGAAGCCCAACGCCCAGCACTAAAAACACGCCCTGAGGAAGAATGGGGGAAACAGATTGGGGTTTTCATTGCATTTCGGTATCTGTATTTTTATTTTCAGATGGAACTGGGAGGAATGCTGTTTCTCTTGACTGTACAATTGGCAACATATGAACCCGGGACAGCATCAGTGTGTAGCGGAGGCCTAGCATTTGGTACACTTGAATGAACAGACTTGCAGAGATGTCAAATATTAGCTAAAATGAACACGTAAATATAATGCAAGAATGTCGGAAATCGTAGCTAGGCCATCGCTTCCCGCAGACACTGTCCCGGGTTCATGTATGGCCAACTGTACTTGTAAAAAATTCGTGTTTGCGCGTAACGGGGAGATTTTAAAACACTCTAATTCTCACAACCTTCCATCCGTCATTTAACTACTCGAACAGGGAGATTTTAAAGCACTCTAATTCTCACAGCCTTTCAACCGTCATTAAATACTGCATCTACTGCCCTTCACTGGCGATATTTTTAAGTAAGTGATACAGGAGTGAAAATTTTAAATACTTTGGTGATAACTCTGTACCATGTTGAGGATTAATTTGGTATGCTATTCCACCCAACACCACAAGATTTTATTCCGCTAAGAGTGGGTCATGGGAGCGTAAGAGAGTTAAGTTATAATTGGTCACATCAATGAAATATTAAGACTCTCTCTCTCTCTCTCTCTCTCTCTCTCTCTCTCTCACACACACACACACACACACACACACACACACACACACACACACACACACACACACACACACACACACACACACACACACACACACACACACACACACACACACACACACACACACACACACACACATCCGAAGCAAAACCAAAGTAAAAGATAAAATACAATCCATTACAGACGAAGGAATCACCTATACACAAGAGAAAGATATTTGTGAAGCACAAAATAAAAACTTCCAATCAATTTTTACGGAAGATAATTTTGAAAGGGATGATATGGAACAAGCATGCCCACACATATTAACAGATATACAAATATCAGAAAAAGAAGCACAGGAAGAGTTAAGTAAGTTAGACAAAGGAAAAGCAAATGGTCCTGACATGTTGGGTGCTACGTGAAAGAGTTAAGTAGACCAATATATATAATATTCAAGGAATCTTTGGATCAAGGTAAACTACCTGATATTTGGAAGAAAGCAAACATCGTTCTCCTGTTCAAGAAATGTAATAGACAAAATCCACTCAACTACCGACCAGTATCACTAACCAGTGCTGTAAGTAAGATATTAGAAATGCTGATAAGAAAAGTTTGGATAAACCATCTACAAGAACACAGTATGATAACAGAAAGACAGTTTGGTTTAGAAAGGGAAAATCATGTGTTACCAGTCTATTAAGCTACTATGATAGAGTTGCAGAAACATTACAGAAAAGAGGAGGATGGTGACAGTATCTGTCTAGATTTCAAGAAAGCATTTGACAGAGTACTGCACCAAAGACTTTTATGGAAACTGTACCATCAAGAAGGAATCCAAGGCAACCTGTACAGTTGGATGCAAGATTTTTTCAGGAAAAAGGAAATGAGAACAATACTAAGGGGATATTACTCATCATGGAGGGAAGTGACCAGCAGAGTTCCACAGGGCTCATTGCTGGCACCAATTATGTTTTTTGTATATATAAAATGATATAGACAGGAACATTGGAAATGGAAGCTATCTAAATATGTTAGCTGATGATGCAGAAATGCAAAGGAGATTTACAAACACTGACTTTTGTAAAGAGCTGCAGGAAGAATTAAATAAACTTCATGAATGGAGTGACAAATGGCAAATGGAATTCAATGTGGACAAGTGTCATGTAATTAAGTTTGGTAAAAGTGGAAAATGACCTGATTGGGTTTATACGTTAGGAAATAAAACCCTTCACACATCAGAAAGAGAGAAGGACCTAATATAAGAGTGATGATTATCAATAACAGACTATCTCCGGATGACCACATCAGTGAGAAGGTACGGAACATGTATACTGTATATACACTCCTTGCTAATTTGAGAATAGCATTCACATATATATAAAAGAAGACATGCTGAGAAAGATAATAACATCATTCATTATCACCAACCCTGGAGTATGCGTCAGTAGTCTGGAATCCTCACCTCAAGAAACACATAGGTAGGATTGAAAACGTTCAGAGGGCCGCTACAAAATGGGTACCAATCTTAAGGGATCTAAGCTACGAAGAAAGACTGGAAAAATTGAATCTACCAACACTACAGGAGAGAAGAAAAGAGAAGACATGATTTTGCTGTATAAATGTGCCTCAGGGAAAGAGAAAATAGACATAAATGAATATATAACCTATGGGGAAACATCAGCAAGAGGACGCTGCAAAAAACTGCTTAAAAAAAAAGAGGCGATAAAGGCGTAAGGAAATTCAGTTTCCCTAATAGGGCAATTGATCAGTGGAATGCACTATCGAATGAAATAGTGTGTGCCAGAACAACTCATAAATTTAAGGATATGTATGATAAAAGTGATTTAATGCAGGAGACAGTACGGGTTTGACTCATTCCTGTTAAGATACGTTAGGTAAGAACGCTCACCGCAAGGGTACGTATGGAGAAGGATTGATGCCCAGTCCGCGATGAAGGTGTGGCGGTGCAGGCGGTGTGGTTAGGGACGCTGTTGCTGAGCCAGTAATCATACAGCCCGCCCTCCACCACACCACGCAGCCTGACCACCACAGAGAGAGAGAGAGAGAGAGAGAGAGAGAAGGCTATAATTCCTATATATGCGAGTCTTAACCATTATATCCCTAGGTTTATATTCTAAGGAAGCTCCCTAACACCCTTTCCTATGCGACTTATTTTGCATATTACACTTTACTGTCCTACTGTTATATCCCTAGGCCAGTATTCTAAGGAAGCTCCCTAACACCCTTTCCTATGCGATTTATTTTGCTTATTACACTTTACTGTCCTACTGTTATATCCCTAGGCCAGTATTCTAAAGAAGCTCCCTAACACCCTTTCCTATGCGATTTATTTTGATTTTTACACTTTACTGTCCTATTTTGTTATAAGAAAAACATAGCCTACCAACTGCATGGGAGGTTTAATCCTTTTGTGCTGATTCCTGTATTCTCGTTGGTTAAGGAAGACCCCTAACACCTCTTCCTTAGCGATTTATTTTGGGGGCATTGGTGTTTTTTTACGTAAGGCTATGTTTGCAGATTGACCGTAACTTGGCCCAGATTTTCGTCCTTTTGTAGCTTATTTCACTTAGCTCATTGGTAGAAAGAGACAATTCTACGGCTCTGCATCCTTTCCGTAGCGCTTCTTCGTGACTATCATGATCTACTAGCCTTAATCGATTGTTAGGATTCAGCATTCAAGAGGACGAGACGGCAATTTTAGGCTAAGTTAGAGTTAAAAGTGTATAGGAGGAGTAAGATGTAGGAAAGTGTGTGTGTGTGTGTGTGTGTGTGTGTGTGTGTGTGTGTGTGTGTTTACAGAATGATTGCTCTTTTATTCAGCGTTAACTCAACTTAATCCAGATCATCCTAACCTAATCAATTAAGACAGTGTGTGTGTGTGTGTGTGTGTGTGTGTGTGTGTGTGTGTGTAATTCACAGGTTCGGTCAGGATCACTTGATGGTCGTGATCGTCAGCTTTTACCCTCCCGGAAGGGAGCTGAGAGCTCTTATAGTCCGATCTAAGGGCAAGGCTGTGACCTTCACACACGCACACACCCCTTCCCCTTGCTCAAGGGGGACAGTAACCACCCACTTCGTCAGTGAAACTTTTCGCAACCTGAGCGAGGCGCGAACTCCCGTCCACCAGTTGGCAAGCGGGAACGTTACCACTGCACCAGCGAGCGTGTGTGTGTGTGTGTGTGTGTGTGTGTGTGTGTGTGTGTGTGTGTGTGTGTGTGTGCGTGCGCGCGCGCGTTTACAGAAAGATTGTTCTTACTTTACTCAGCGGTAACTCAATCCAGATCATCCTAACCTAATCTTTTAAGACATACCATCCTAACCTAACCCATTCTATCGACCTTACCAAGTGACCTAATATAACCTAACTTAACCTAATTTAACCCATTTTAACCTTATCTTAGCCTCACTACCTGATCAAATCTACTCTTACCCGACCTAACCACGTAAGTGTATCCAAATGTGACCTCAATCAACCTAGTCTCGCCTCATTAAACCTAACTTGCCCTAGCTTCATCCAGCCTCACCTATTTACTGGGTCAAAACTACTCTGGCCCTGACCTTTTCTGACCCCACCTGACCTTACTCACCTGGCATTAACAGCAGGTAAGAGTGGACTGCCCTTCCTTAAGGCCATGGAGAACGTGAAGTGGATGAATTTGGCCGGAGTCACATACTGATTACACAGACCTATGGAGAGATGGTGGATAGGAGAGAGCGCATTACCACTGAACCACACTGTCACTCTACCACTCACCACGCTATCAAAGTACCACACAACCACACTACCACACAACCACATATCCATACTACCACCCTAACCAACACACCACCACCAAAGCACCACACAACCACACTGCCATATCTCTGTACCACACAGCCACACTGCCATATCTCCGTACCACACAACCACACTGCCATATCTCTTTACCACACAACCACACTGCCATATCTCTGTACCACACAACCATATCTCTGCACCGCATCACACTCCCACATCACCAAATCACACACACAAGCACACACCCGTATTTCTCGACCACACAACCACCCCACACAACCAGATCCCTGCACCACACCACCACACCACGACTGGGCGGGTAGCACAGTCATCCGTAGTCTGTTACCACCTCAAAACATACCGGTACTGCTAAATTCATCGGCCACAAAACGCTGAAGGGTGATGAAGTCCTGAATGGTGACGAAGCGACCAGTCCTTGTGAGATTCATCCATTCCTCATAGCCTATCTGGACGTACCTCATTCTGCCCACCGACCGCAAACCGTCCAAGGCATGTAGCTCCCCTGATTCCGAGGCCTGGAGAGAGAGAGAGAGAGAGAGAGAGAGTAGTTACTTTCCCAGGAGACTCGCTCATGTGTGAATTGTAGCCTTCATGATAAGGAGAAATCTTCATATATTCTATTTTTTCTGCCCAGGACTACATGAATCCTGAAGGTGAAAGGGCTTACTATTTTATTTTTCCCAGTACGAGACAACTGCACTGATTTTTGGGGTGATTCTTTTTACTCTAACTTGGCCTGAAATTTCCCGTCTCTCTATCCCGAATGCTGGGTTGTAAGAATGGACTGACACTGGATTACGAGGCTAGTCACGATGAAGTGTTATGGAAAGTATATAGAGCACGTTTTTGCCACAGAGCTACGTCAGATAAGCTGCAAAGAAGGGACGAAAAGCTAGGCCAAGTTAGGTAAAAACAGTACCCTTCGTTTCAGGGTTAAAATGAGCGACCCACCTTCAAGAGTGCAGTGTAGGCTGTGTTGTGCTGCATGAGGGCGGTGAGGTCACGGCGCTTGACCAGATCCCAGGCGTTTTGAATGGGGTAATTGATGGGCTGGATGGTCATCATGGACACCAGATGGCCTGAGTAACTCCACACGATCACCACCGCCAGTACCATCCACGGCCCCACCACCACACGCACCCGACCCCTTGCCGTACCAAAGGGAACAGCTGGGAAAGAGTGAGTTGATTTTTCTGTCTATCTATCTGTCAATCAATCTATCTATTTATCTATTGCCAGTTGGTAGTTGGTGGTCCATCTAACTAACCCATATCAACAAGACACAGTCAAAGCATCAGAAAATAACCACAGCCACCATCATCCACGGCCCCACCACCATATACAGCCGTCCACTCACAGAACCATACAGCCAGCGGGGAAGAGATAGAGGCATCAGTACTAGCAGAATATAACAGTATTAGTTTAGATATTTATGCTGGTAAACAGTAGTTGTATTGGTTTCTGGCCTTGTGTTTTTACTTGTCTGTGGTCAGTAGTGTAAATCAATAAGGTAAAAGATAATAGTGACAGACGCTGTTCCTTATCATTTTAAACATTGATTATAAAGTTAAAAGTAATAATGGCAAACAGTGTTCCATGTCAGTTCAGACGTGAGTTCTTTAGACGTGAGTTCTTCCCTCACTGTAAAGCACTGAAGTTACGAGTCGTCAACACGGTAGATGAGATGGCTTGGTATGGAATTTCATCACTGGCTACCGCTTCCTCACCTTGTTGCAGGAGAATTCGCAGAAGGGTACCATACACCAGGATGGGCGAGCTGTTGGGGTAGGTGAGCATGACAGACATCGCCCACAGCACCCCCAGCGTCCCCAGCAGCGCCCCCCACACCGCCAGCGACAGAGGGTTGAGGAAGGCCCAGGGATCGACTCCAGTGTTGATGCGGGTGGCCAGCATGGTGAGGTAGTTGTAGAATACCGGTGTGGTGAACGAGACGACCTCTGCCCTCTCCTCGTTTATGGCCAGTGGACCCAAAGCCAGGTCGGCCTCCTGTCAGTTTAGTTAGTTTTGGTCAGTCTGTAGATACGCTGATAAATTTATTGGTTTATGCCTACTCAGGGCCGGCCTTAGGAACTGCGGGGCCCAATTGGGAACAGTTTTGGTGGGGCCCCCAAGTTCACAGCCAAAGTCAGTAGAATCACAGAGATATAAAGTCTATCACAGACTTTATATCTCAATGGTAGAATGGATAGCAATCAAAATGTGTGCAGAAAAAGTGCATGTGAGTTAATGGACCAAATAGATCTAAGCTACATTTTAATATACAATTGCATACATGTCGCCTACAATTAACAGACATAAAGTAAATCTATCTATCTATCTATTGCCAGACGCCTCAATCCCGTTTGGGGTGGCCACAAGCATATCGCCCCCAAGACGCCCTGTCCCCCGCCATTTCATTGCCCTGCTCCCAACTCACACCCCCCTCTTTCATATACCTCTCCACCCCATCCCTCCATCTCATCCTCGGCCTCCCCCTCCCTCTTCCCCCCTCCACCTCACTCACATACACTCTCTTCGTCAGTCTTTCACCCTCCATCCTCTCCACATGGCCAAACCACCTCAGTGTGTTCCTCATAACGCTTCCTATCACATCCACATCCACACCACAACGCTCCTTTATAT
>NC_137051.1:34975160-35132660 GCF_032717465.1 Coenobita brevimanus | reverse complement strand
ATGATACATCTTTCTCGCTAACAGTAATGTCTTTATTTATGTGGCCCTTGTCTAAGACAGCAGGAAAAGTTGCAGGAATGGAATCTGTGTCTTCAGTTGTAAATACAGATGCGAAGAAAGTGTTGAGAATTTTAGCCATCTCTGTTTCTTCATCCGTTTGCTCTCCATTATCAGTAATTACCCAGTTGTTGATGATATTTCTTTCTTGTTTCTGAAGTAGCTGGAAAAAATCTTTAGGGTCGCATTACACTGATACAAGCAACGTGTGGTGCAAAGTTTTTCTTACTTTGCTTCATTTATTTATTTATTATTATTATTATTATTATTATTATTATTATTATTATTATTATTATTTTGCGTTTCTACGAAGGACATCATATTTATTTTAATGACTTTGATTCTATGTTCTAATATTTTTTGTGTGGAAGCTTTTTTTTTTTTTTTTTTTTTCTTCCGTATTCCACCATTTGGGTTCAATATTTTTAACAGGTCGTCTGTTGCGCAATAAAATATATAAAATTCTAGCCTTACTGAGAACATCTGTGAATAATTTCCACGCTTCATTAATATCTACTGTTCGAAAAATGGGATTCCAGTCGCTAGAGCCAATTATTCGTTTTAAATTTTGAAGATCCACTCTCTTCCAGTCAATCACCTTCTCGTAACCAGCCCTGTCATCCTCATCACTGAATTTAATGTTGAATGTGGCAATACGGTGGTCGCCAGCAATGATTATCAACTGTATTTTGGTCGATTAAGGATGCTCCATCATATACTTCCGTGTTATTTTGCTTCTCTGTATGATACGTTAGGTTTTAGCCGTCGACATCAAAAAGGCAGAATATTGCAGCTGTGGAGGTAGTCGTGAGAGAGAGAGAGAGAGAGAGAGAGAGAGAGAGAGTCAGACTGAAGGGGTTTAGTTGTAAATGGAAGGAGCGTCCAGAGAGCCATCTAACACTCCCACTCGCCCTGTATCGAACCATTCATCTCTCCTCGTAAGTAACCTGACATTATGTAATCAATGGGAAGGATTCTCGTTCACTTGGCGGATTTCGTGTGTGTGTGTGTGTGTGTGTGTGTGTGTAAATGTATGCACTGAATATGTGTATGAAATGCAAAGCAAGTGTAAAGATTTGTCAGCATAGCATTTACGTTGCTAATAATAATAACAAGAAGCGGTGCCAAGGCACAGCAAACCCGTCCCCGGCAGTCATTTTAGTGCTGACGTATAAACACTACAGGGTATCTAGTCAAAGATGTCACATATCAAATTTGGAGTAAATCGGGTGAAAATTGACGATTTTATGCCCATATAAATTTTTAGGCCCAATCCACCTGACACTGACCCCCCTACCGCTAACTGGGGGGTGACCCCCTGATGTAATGAGGCATGTTATAGGATGCAGATTTGAAAGATGCACCTTTAGGTTTTGGTTCATATCGATATGGCGAATTTGAAAGGAATTACGGCAAAAAAAAAAAATAAATAAATCTTTTACATTTTGGGGGCCTACAGCCTGGGCCTTGGCCCAATTTGGCCCAAATTTTTATCAGGTGATCAGAAGGTCTCAGTCCATCATCCCTCTAGTTTTAGTTAAAATTGCACTGGTAGTTTTCGCGTAAAGTTGTTAACAGACAGACAGACAAACCGAGTGAAAACAATACCCGTCCCCGAACCCCTCCGGGTCGGGGACTGGTAATAGTAATAATAATAATAATAATAATAATAATAATAATAGTAATAATAATAATAATAATAATAATGATAAGAAGAAGAAGTAGAAGAAGAAGAAGAAGAAGAAAAGAATAATAATAGTAATAATAATAATAATAATAATAATAATAATAATAATAAACGAAGGAAAAGGAAAAAGATACTTAAGATCTGAACCGCACTTTCCTTCTTCTTTTCTTTTCTTTCTCTTTTTGTATTCGGACCACACTGCTGTTTTGGTGCCTTAATATCCTCGAGAATATTAATGGTTGTTTATTTTTTAATGCCACTCAGGGATGAGGGACTGGTAATTCTTGCCTTAAATAATCTAAACTGGATATCGAGCCCCGGGTCTCTACGCTCCTGATGGGGTAACGATTACAAAGCACCTTAAAGGAAAAAAGAAAAAAGAAAAGAAAATGTCGATGTAGCTACGTCGTTGGTAAAGATGTAAAAAGCTTACAAGAGAATGTCAGATGCAGCATGTAAAATAAATGAGCAAAGAGGAGGTGCCATGCGAAATCTCCAGTTGCAACGAAAGAGCGATTCAAGGAGAATTTGTGCACAGGTCTCATATCTATAAACTCTCCTGAACGTACGTTGTCTGTATGTTCGTTTGATTATGCATTTATCTTCACTTATCCAGCAACCGAACGTATCACAGTGAAATTATAATGAAAATTGATGTGTAAGAAAATGAATAACGAGACGAACTGTATAAACTGTTATGGAGACTTGTTTATCGCAGAAAAAGTGGTTAGGATCCTTCATAAATAAAATTGCAGGTTTATTTTGATGGAGTGCAAGTTTCTCCTGTCGTCTTCCCATTGGTCACAACCGCCACCTCGTCCATCACAACCGCCACCTCGTCCATCACAACCGCCACCTCGTCCATCACAACCGCCACCTCGTCCATCACAACCGCCTCCCTAACCGTCACAACCACCTTTACCGTTTCTTGCAGCGCGTTTTTCGTTTCTTTCTTTTTCTCCAGACAATTTAAATCAACTCAGGTCAGACCCTTAGCAGTGAAGGGGTTCGTGAAGGCTACATCTGACCTCTTTAATTAAAAAAAAAAATCAATGTTCCTTAGATAAATAAAATCGTCTGGAGAGCACACACACACACACACACACACACACACACACACACACACACAAATCACAGCTATTTCATTCTTGTTATCTTCAGGAATTTATTTATTTATTTATTTTTTTCGTATTAGGAATGGACTCTCATCATCTCAGGATAAGTCTAATCAACCCAAGTATTTTTTTTGTTTTGTTTTTAACAACGACTTTTTATTCTTGCTACGGCCTCACTGATTTATTTAGCGTTAAGTATGTCATTGGCAGTGGAGGGATTTGATGGAGATAAAAATTTAACCCTTTCGCTGTGATGGGCCTCTCTTGAGATAAGTAACACCGTCTGGCCGCAGCAAGAATGAAATTTACCGTACGTCATTGTTGTGAAGCGGTGAACTCTTCCAGTACCCTTTTACTTTTCTTTTATCATTTTTTATTGGTTCTTGAAGATGATATTTCAATTTGGAAAACCTGATAAGAATGAGGAGGCTCGCCATCTTCATTCCAGTGTCGTATTGTGTAAGTTATCCTTCCTTCAGTCGATTCTCTTCGGCTAAACTGGATGGGTTGATACGGCCTTCAGCTGCGCAAGAGATAAGAGGGATCCTGTAAACGTACTGAAATCTTTGACTCTGGCTAGAAAAAGAGCTCATCCTTTCAGCTGGTGGACGCCTTATTATTATTATTATTATTATTATTATTATTATTTCTACAGCTGCCTGGCTTTTATACTCAGCTTAAGACAGTCCCGTTAAAGGAGGTCATTGAGGCTATGTCTAACCCAGTTGAATAGGGTAACAGAGCTGAAATCTTACTAAATTCTTGTAAGTTATAATCATTTCCTTATTCGCTACAAGAGGACAGTACTTGAAGTGATCCTAATGACTGAGAAAAAAATAATGGCAGTTTGTAATCTCAGCTCGTTCATGCCAGTTACTTGAAATGACTCTATGACCGATGTGTAAATTACCGACATTATGTAGGGGAAGTGGAGGAAGGAAAAGGGAGGAGGAGACCGAGGATGAGGTAGAGGAATGGAGTTGAGACGTATACGAGGGAGGGAGAGGGCAGTCAAATGGTGGGTGACAGAGCGACTTGGAGGCGTTTTGTCTGTAGCCACCGTTTGCGGGATTAGGGCGTCGGGCTATAGATAGATAGATAGATAGATGTAATTTCAGCTCGCCTTTTGTTTTGTCATCATTTATTTTTATTCTCATTTTCTTCTTGTTTTTTTATTTATTTTTTCTTTTTCTATGATTTTGTTCAGAATATGAGGCAGACAATTTGAACTGGGGAGAATACTTGTAATTCTTGTTCTTCGGTGAAATGGCGGGGGACAGGGCGACGTGGAGGCGATTTGTTTGTGGCCACCCCGTACGGCAATAAATAGATAGATAGATTGTTCTTCTTGTTTTTATTCTTGTTGTCTTTATTTTACATTCTTCTGTCTTCAGTTTTGTTCAGATTATGAGGCAGACAATTCGAACTGGGAAGAATCCATGAAATGCAGTGACCTGTTTCCAATTTCGCCCTTTCTGTCTACATGCGATTTTATTCATAGTGGGAGAGTTTGCGAGTGGCGAGGGATGGGAGGAGTTAGGTGTGGTCTACATTAACCCTTTGATTACCAGGGGATCCTCACCAAAATTACCCTTCTTGTGCAGTCCACCATCCTCCTCTCGGTATAGGGAAGGGGACACAGGGATCGTTTGTGTAACTGGGCAGCTACACCACCCCCAGTCGTGTCAGTGCCCTCACGTGAAGGCGTCCCCTCTTCTGCGTCCCCAGGATGCATGAAATTGATCGATAACAGGAAGAATTAGCTAAAAATGACGTCACTGTGATGGAAGAGCCTGCGTCTTGTATGTCACATCATTATTAGATATCCCATGCTGAATAAAAGCAAATGGCAATAAAAAAGTAAATAAATAATGACGGAAGCAATAATATAAATAAATAAATAACGGAGATGGATGTAATGAAATAAATATATAAATAAATAAGACGCTGCTTTACTAAATAAATAAATAATGACGGAAGTAATAATATAAATAAATAAATAAATAAATAGCAAAGATGCATGTAATAAATATATGAATAAATAAATGAGACGCTGCTTTATTAGGCATGATTATTATCTGTTTTATCCAGCATAGGAGAGCCCTGGCTGTGTAGGGGTTAAGGAAGGCTAGAAATAAATTTTAAAATCGGAAGTCTGTCTAACTTAAAAGAGAAAATAACGTGAGCCTTGAACACCCAACCACCCAGTCAAGTATTGGTAGTGTTGAATATAAGCCGAGTATTACAGACTGAAAAGCCTCATCCTGGGTATCTTCAGTGAGAATATACTGTATACGGTAGCTGTTGACGTGTTCTGTGTTGCTGTCATAAATGTGTCTGCAACCACACCTCCAGGTCATACTCTGCAACGAATAGGTACTGTAGGTTCAAAGAAAAACATTACAGTACATCATAAAACAAATATCTGCAAAAACAGTGTGGAATTATATGTTGTGACTTTTAGGAAGGAACTCCATTGTAGATACATAAATTCATTCATCCATCCCTACGTTATTAAATCATTCAGTGTCCCACCAGGAGTGTAGGCAGGTTAATCATTTACGCGTCAAAAGGCACCATCAAGCCAATCCTTTTTTAATGCAAGGAAGAAGGAACCAAAAGTCAGATGCATTAAACTCCATCATCCCTGAGATTTAACCTTTCTCTTCAATGATATATTTCTTATTTTAATCTTGAATGCTGAGCTGTATGAAGTGATTAATGACAATATCAACTAGTCATCCAGAAGTACTGTGGTGATCTGCCAGCCAAAGTTGTCCTGCAGTTCATCCTCCTCCTTTTGAGGGTCTGGGTGGGGGCTATGGGACGTTTGTGTAACCAGGCAAATCCATCCCCCGGAAATATCAGTGTTTCCGTGTGAAGGCGTCCCTCTCTTGCACCACAAATATGATATGATGCTTACCTTCCTAGTATACGCCTATAATTTCTATCATCCTGTCCTCAAAAATCTCATAAAAATATACAAATAACCCAATATCTATATTCCTCAGAACTCCCATAATAGGTATAAGTACTCACATCAGTTTTAATGTACACAAACAGGAAATAAAAGAGACATCTTACCAAGTGAGTGAGTTAACCTGTAGTATGGCGATCTAGAGGGACGAAGAAAATAGAGATTACGAGTTGGATCAATCATTCAATTGTAATTTTAAAGTAATGATGTAATGTTGCATTAATTTGGGGTGATTTATGTTGACTTTTCAGCTAATTCTTTATGAAATATATTAATTATCTATGTAAGGGCAAATGTTTCGGAGAGCCTCGGAGGGCCCAATGCCTGCCCAGGGCCCCGACCAAATGGGTAGATTCGCATGGCCATGTGGAATGTAAGAGGTGTGAATGAGGAGAGCAAGAAGGTGGAAGTGGTGAATGTGTACAAGAGTGCGAGCTATGCCGTGGTGGCATTGTGTGAAACAAAGATGAAAGGGTGTGAAGTGGAGAAGTGAGAGGATATGAAGTGTAAGATCGGGCATGAATGGGCGAGAAAGATGCAAGGAAGGAGTTGCTTTGTTGATGAATGAGGTGTGGCAGAGTGGAATGAGAGATTACAAATGTGTCAGCTCCAGACGAATGTATGATGCATGTCAAGTACAAGTTGGGAAGGTGAATGATCGTAGCGTATACACCGTGTGAGGACAGGAGTGAGAGAGAGAAAAAAAAACAGATTTTGGGATGAGCTGGATGAAGCAGTGGGAGAAATACCCAGGAACTGTGTGATCGTAATGGGTGATATGAATGGAAGAGTAGGCACTGGTCCTGAGGATGACATACATAATGGGTTGTAATGGAGAACCAGGAGAAAATGCAAATGGGAAGCGACTGAACGATTATGTGTCAGGAAAGGAGGTTGTGCATTTGTAACTCGTATTTCAAACACAAACATGCACATAAGTATACATGGTATAGAGGGAACGGGGATTGTGTTGAAAGGAACCTGATTGATTACTTGCTCGCAGAGAGGTCGATGCTGGGAATGGTTGCCGATAGGAGGGCCATCAGAGGATGATGTGGAGGTCTGTCAGATCATATGATTGTGGTATTCAAGATCACGCTGAGAGGGGTGAGGTGAACCAGGAGAGAGAGGAGCAGTCAGGGAAAAAGATTGAAAGTCGAGAAGCTGAGGATCAAAGAAATGACAGATGAATACAAGACCAAACTAGGGGAGGAGTTAGAATCAGTGAATTGGAATGAAATGGATCTGAACAGCCTGTGGAATGCATATAGGGATTGCCCAGTTAGGAATGCTAAGGCGGTGGTGTGACAAGAGTAACAAGAAGAAAGATACGGCATGGTGGGATGAAGAGGTTAAGAGAGCAGTGGAGGAAAAGAGGAAGAAGCGGCTAGAGTGGTTACAGGACAGGGGTTCAGTTGAAGTAAGAAATGAATACACTGAAAGCAAGAAGTACGTAAAGAGACTATTGAAGTGGGAAAAGAAGGAGGTAAATGATGATCTAGGAAGAAAAATGAATGCAAACTACTCTGAAAATAGGAAATTATTCTGGAAAGAGGTGCAGAAATGTAGAAGCGACAGCGGAAAGAAATGTGAAGGTGTGAAGGATGTAGGTGGTAGATTATCGGGATGAAGTAAGGGCCAGATGGAAAGAATATTTTGAAAGCCTGATGAATGGGAATAGAAAGAGCAGAGCCACTGTAAACATGATTGGTTTTGGGAATGTGCAGAGAAGGAATGCAGTGCCAGGAAATGTGACACTTGCACAGGTGAAGAACGCTGTGAAGCGGCTGAAAAATGGGCAAGCAGCTGGGGTTGATGAGGTGTATGCAGAGATGATTAAGTGAAGTGGAGAGAGCGGAATGAAATGCTTGTTGGAGATATGTAAGAAGGCTTGGATCAGTGAAACTGTGCCAGCAGAGTGGAAAAACGCTGTGACTGTGCCCCTGTACAAAAATAAAGGTGAGCGAAGTGAGTGCAAGAATGATCGAGGCATATAATTATTGAGTGTGGTAGGGAAGGTATATGGAAGAATTATTATGGAGAAAGTAAGAGAGATATAAGAAGTCCTAGTAAATGATGAACAGGGTGGCTTTAGGAGTGGCAGAGGATGTGTGGATCAAATATTTGCAGTAAGACAGATAGTGGAGAAGGCTTGTGAGAAGGACTGTAAGATGTTTATGGCATTCATGGGTCTGGAAAAAGCATACGACGTACAAAGTAGACAGAGAAGGATTGTGGAAGGTTTTGCACATGTACGGTGTAGACGGTAAACTGCTAGGGGCCGTCAAGGGTTTTTATGATGGTAGTGCTGCATACGTAAGGGTAAATGGGCATCTAAGTGAATGGTTCACGATCGGTGTGGGCGTGCAACATGGTTGTGTGATATCCCCATGGTTGTTCAATATATATATGGATGGGGTGATGAGGGAAGTAAAAACATGAGTATTGGAGATGAGAGTGGCGTTGGTAATGAATGGTGATGGATGGAATATCTCAAATTTGTTGTATGCTGATGTTGCAGTACTACGTGCAAATACCGGACAAGAACTGGGTAGACTAGTGCAGAGTTTTGCTGATGTTTGTAAGCGCCGTGTCTTGAGAGTGGTAAATGTAGAAAAGCGTAAAGTGATGGTTACTGAGAGAGGTGACTCCCAGTGTGATGTTACACTGAATGGAGTGAGTCTGGAATTGGTGAGAGAGTTCAAATACCTGGCTACAGTGATAGAAAAGAGAGGAAATGTGCAAAAAAAAGTGAAAAAAAAAAAAAGTGACACAAGGAGGGAAAGTAGCTGGTGCAATGAAGGCCTTGATAAGAAACAGAGGCTTGAGTGCTGCAGCTGCACGAGACTTACACGAAGGAGTGTTAGTGCCAACCTTAACATATGGATGTGAGACTATGGTGTGGCATGAAAATGAAGTCAAGAGTGAAAGCAGTGGAAATGGGACTGCTGAGGAATGTATGTGGAGTACAGAGAGTGGATAGGATACGAAATAATGTGATTCGTGAAAGATGTGGATTGATGAAGTCTGTGGACACCAGAATCAAAGAGAGTGTTCTGAGATGGTATGGTCATGTGGAGTGAATGGATAACAATAGAGTTGTGAAAAATATATATCTGAGCGAATTTGAAGGAAGGAGGAGGCGAGGTAGGCCAAGGAGAAGGTGGAAGGATATGGTGGATGACTCAGGGCGCACCCAGGAATTTTCTAAGGGGGGGGGGCCGTAGTGAGGTGAGGTCTGGTAATCCGATAATTACTGGGAGGTCATATGCAGGTTTAGAGTCAGAGAGCTGCTGGCTCATGTGTTACTCTTTGTTTAGATTTGCTAATTTTTCATGTTTTGCTGTTATCGGAATAAATATATATAAATTTTTAAAGGACCCAGAGAGCTAAGGGGGGGCCCCAGGCCCGGGTTCCCCCCCCCCACCGGGTACGCCCCTGTAGATGAGTGTGTGAGGAAGTGAGGTTTGGAAGTCAATGAGGCTAGGGAACTGACAAGAGATCGAGCTGGATGGATGAATATTGTGAGAAGCGCACGATCAGGGATTTGGCACCCCTTTTTAAAGTGACAGCGTCCGGATTGGCTCTATCGGATACGTTTATGTGAAGCTACAGAACGTGGTGAACATTTTTGGCGTATCAAATGGAGCTAGGACTCCGGGGGCTGGAATTGTGAGTGAATGGAAGCTTGATCCATTGGACTGGGCAAATCTGGGCTGTCTGGACGTTGCTACTTCTCATCCTGCCCTAGGGTGGGAAAGGACATGTGGATGATGATGATTTGTAAGGGTGGATTTACACTTCGCGAAAGAACTTACGAGCGAGCAATCATTGATATGCATGGAAACTTCCTATTAAAAGTGCAGACCCTGTAAATGACTGCCGTTTCAGTAATTCGTCTCTGCATAAAATGTGGTTGAAGCCTAAAGGGAAGGTAGTGCGAGAAAGGAGTGGTCATGTATATAAATTTATCTGTCCTATAAATTTATGAATTAATATAATAATTATGCGCCACTATTATTTTTAGGTGAACTGGCACAAAGTGAACCTTAGCATTGTATGTTAATCAATCCAAACATTTATCATCATAGCCGCAGTCACCTGACAGCTGAAGGTCTTCCTGGGGAGGGATGGGGTGTACGTGTATTTTGAGTTGTATTATCTCTTCATTCCATCATTTGTTCCACATTTATGGGATTACATTGTAGTTTTTCACAATTAATTTATTTTAAAGTTAGTATCTGAAAGCTGATTTGCATGAATATTAATAACTCCTTGAAAAATGAGAAGCTTGAAGTTCCTACATAGTGGATTCAGTAATGTTTATTTATATTTGCCAGAATTCCAGCATAGAACTTGACCAGTAATTTTTAACCCTTCAGCCCTTTAAGTCTCTTCTAAGCTGATGGAGATGATCTAGTACTAAGCCTAAATGTGTGACAAGAATGTGATAGGAATGAATTTCTTGAGTTGGTGGAATAATGGGTAAATCTATGCCACACAGGGGCAGTGATTGTAACTACCTTTTAACAATATAAAGATCCTTAGGAAAGTATTTTTAGAACAGTATACAGTAAATGTACGCTTTACTTTATGCAGCAGAATGACCTTACCAATTCAGTTCATATTCCTCCAGTTTGTTTTCTGTATTTTTCTGATTATTTTCAGGATGGTAAATGGCTTTCCTGCTGAAAAATTTCACGGCTATAGTTATCATCGCATTCTTAAGCCATACTTACAGTTGTTTGTTTCTGGCATAGTAGAAGAATCTTCCTTAAAATTACTCAGAGGTGGATTTCGTTTCCTATTTCCCAACTGGAGATTATCTATCTCTGTCTATTGCCAGACGCCTTAAGCCCGTAAGGGGTGGCCACAAACAAATTGCCTCTATATTGCCCTGTCCCCCGTCATTTCACTGCCCTGTTTCCAGCTCACATTCCCATGTCATATACTGCTCCATTCCATCCCTCCATCACATCCTTTGCCTCCCCCTCACTTTCCGCCCTTCCTTCTTACTTACATACACTCTCTTCATCAGTCTCTCTCTCTCTCTCTCTCTCTCTCTCTCTCTCTGGAGATATAGGTTCATTTAAGCTAGGTTAGGTTAGGTTTAGTTAAACTGTTAGGTTAGGACAGTCCCTTCCGCCATTATGCTGACAGATCAAACAGGAATTGAGAGCAGATCATAGCTTAAAACAGCGGGGAAACAGCTTTAACGAGAAATGCTTATTTGCCACCCTAGAAATAATCAGAATTAATATAACAGACTATCATGAAGAAGAAGAACTGATTTGGGAAAGTGTTTCTACCGTTTAAAGTGTATACAGTATTTACTTAGTGTGCTGCCATGTAACAATCCTCAGAAAAATAATTTTAGTACAGTATGTTGCCAGACATCGTATTGCATAGAAAGCTGCCATCAGGTAAACAAAGTTAACACATACAAACATGTCTAGAGCCTTTTAAAATGTGTGGGATAAAAAAAAATGTAAAACAAGATGAGAGTGATGCAGCAATTTGAGCTGTTTTCTTGTAGACCCCATGTTCTTAAGGAAAATAATTTTGGTGGTAGATACATCATATGTGATTTTAATGTTTGATTTTTGAACCAAAAATATTGAAGAGAACAAACACACTATATCTGCTTTGTGATATTAAAGAAAGTTGCCTTAACGCCCCTGACAGCATGTTTATTGCCAGTCCCGATGACAGTTCAGGACATCAGCACCTAACAAACTCAAATGTATACAATTTAAACACCATAAATAACAGTGGAAGCCTAACTGAAGATATTGAAGCCTAATCATGGGTTTTGCCCCCCACATCCCCTAGTGATTATAACCTACCTCACAGCATACAGTACAAACAAAAATATGCCATAGCTAAAACTTGGGCCAAAACAGAATGGTGCCTTAAGAGTGGTAGGTAATCATGGTGTGTTTGGTAATCATCACACTACCATGTGATGGGGAAGGTGTTAGGTACAATCATAATGCATATCTTTCTATACCGTACATCACACAGGAGACATCCATTAAAATATGATACAGGTTAGCAAAATAACACTCATCAGTTAAATTAAAACACTTTTTATTATGTATAATGTAAGATACATATAGTATGAAGTGCAATAATGGAGCCCCCTGTTTACAAATATTTAAAAAAACACACACAAAAAAAAAACACACCATATACCCCCCTGGGGGTAGGTTTTTTTTTTCAAGAATACTCCCCCAGTATCCCTGCTTGTCGTAAAAGGCGACTAAAAGGGTTGGCGGAGGGTTAGTGCCCCTCACCGAAAAACAACTAACTAAAAAAACAAACAATAAGCCTCGGACAAGGACTGACCAAACGATGACGACTCAGGACCGGACAAAGGACTTGGTAATGGGTACTTGGAATGTAAGAGGAGCGAATGATGAGGTGAAAGAGAGAGAGATTGTCCAGGTGCTTGAGGGTGCGAAAGTGGATGTATGTGGAATAAATGAAACAAAATGGAGAGGAGAAAGTGTGAGAGAATGGGAGTATGGATGGGGTATATGTGCAGGAGTAGGTGAGAATGAGAGGGCGAAGGAAGGAGTATGTATAGTTGTGAGTAAAAGATGGAAGAAGAGCATAAGACAGTATGGATCAGTTGGGTCAAGGATTGTGTGGGTGAAGTTGAAAATTGGAATACAAATGTGGGCGATTGTGTGTGTGTATGCGCCAACGCAAGATCGTGCTAGAAGAGTGAGAGAAGAGTTCTGGACAAATGTAGATGTGTGCATGGAAAAGTTTGGAAGGAATGAGAGAGTGTTTTTGATTGGTGATATGAATGGTAAAGTTGGGAATGCGAAGGTGGATGGAATAGTTGGTGAGTGGGGTGTGCCTGCTGAGATAGATGAGAATGGGAGTGCGTTAGTGGACATTTGTGCTGGGAGGGGGATGGTGGTAGCCAATACCCTCTTCAGGCATAAAATGATCCACAGGTATACATGGCGAGTGATGAGAAGGGTGGGTGGTGAACTGAATGAAAGGAAGGCAATGATTGATTATGTGTGTGTGGATGAAAGGATGCGAAGATGTATAATGGATGCAAGAGTTTATAGAGGTTGGGGGAGTGGACTCTCTGACCACTACTTGGTGGTGGCCAGAATCAAGGTCCAGTTAGAGTGGAGAAATAGAAGAAGGGAAAGACGAGAGGAAGGAGTAGTTGCAAGGAGAGTGGAAAAGTTACAAGAGGATGAGAAAAAGGCAGAGTATAAGAGAGAAGTGGAGGAACGATTGGGCAAATATGAATTGGAGCAGATGGGAGACGTGGAAGGTGTGTGTAGCATATTTACAGAAGAAATATGTGCAGCATGTGATGTGGTGTGTGGAAGGAAGAGAAGACGGAGGGGGGTGCAAGGAACAGCGTGGTGGACTGAAGAGGTGAAACAGGCTGTGGCACAAAAGAAGAAAGCATACAATGAATGGATGAGAAATAGGGGCGTGGAAGAAGTTGAGAGGCGGAAGAGAGAGTTATATGTAGAGAGGAAGAGAGAGGTGAAAAGATTAGTAAGAGAGAGTAAGAAGAGAGTGGATGAGGAATTTGGAAGGAATTTGAGTGTAAAGTGGAGGGACTGTAAGAAAATGTTCTGGAAAGAGGTGAAAAGAATAAGACAGGGTGGAAGTGAAGTTAGCAGGGGAGTGAAAGATAAAAATGGTAGATTACTAGTGGAGAAGGGAGAAAAAGTGAGCAGATGGAGAGAACACTTTAAGGAATTGTTGAACGTAGAGGATGGAAGTAATGCGAGTATAAGTGGCTGGGGAATGGCTGGGAGAAAGAGGGAGGTGAGAAGACAGGAAGAAATCAGTAGGATAGAAGTTGTGGAAGCAATGAAGAAAGTTAAATCTGGGAAAGCCCCAGGAATTGATGGAGTGTGTGGTGAAATGCTGAAGCATGGGGGAGAGATAGCAGTAGAATGGATGTGGAAGATGTGCGGATTAGCCTGGGAGGAAGGTAGAGTCCCGGAGGATTGGAAGTCAGGTATAATTATTCCCTTGTACAAAGGAAAAGGGGAAAAAGAAGTGTGTGGTAATCATAGGGGCATTTGTCTTCTTAGTATAATAGGAAAAGTGTATGGCAGGATACTTATTGACAGAGTTAGAGAAAGAACAGAGAAATTAGTTGGAGAAGAACAGGGAGGCTTTAGGAAGGGAAGAGGCTGTGTAGATCAGATATTCATTCTTAGATCTTTAGTGGAAAAGTTTCTAGAGAAGGGAAAGAAGTTGTATGCGGCTTTCATGGATTTGGAGAAAGCATATGACAGGGTGGATAGACAAGGATTGTGGAAAGTGTTAAGAACATATGGAGTAGATGGGAAGTTGTTGAATGCTGTGAAGAGTATGTACGATGGTGCGAAGGCTGCAGTGCGTGTGGATGGTGAACTAAGTGAATTTTTCTCTTTGAAAGTTGGGTTGAAACAGGGATGTGTCATGTCTCCGTGGTTATTCAATCTGTACATGGATGGAGTAATAAAAGAGGTACAAGGTAGGGTAGTGGATGTTGGAGTGGCCCTGGTGAGAGAGGATAATGTTTGGAAACTTCCTGTACTGTTGTTTGCAGATGATACTGTGTTGTTGAGTGAAGACGAAGGGGAGCTGCAAGGCTTGGTGGATGAGTTTGGGAGAGTGTGTAAGAAACGGAATCTGAAGGTGAATGTAGGGAAGAGTAAAGTGATGGTCTTTGAGAGAGGTGAAGTCAGTGAATGTACAGCGAGGTTGGATGG
Organism: Coenobita brevimanus; assembly: GCF_032717465.1. Classification (NCBI taxonomy): domain Eukaryota; kingdom Metazoa; phylum Arthropoda; class Malacostraca; order Decapoda; family Coenobitidae; genus Coenobita; species Coenobita brevimanus. The sequence continues at coordinate 35,118,074 of NC_137051.1, read as the reverse complement.
TGAGGAATTGGAAAATGTGAGTACGTTTAAGTACTTGGGTAGTGTGATGAGTAAGGATGGAGGTTTGGAGGGTGAAGTGCTTGAAAGGGTACAGCAGGGAAGATAGGTTGCTGGTTCTTTGAAAGCAGTGATAAGAAACAGGGAAGTTAGCATGGAAGTGAAAAAGTTACTACATGACAGTATTGTGATACCAACTATAACGTACGGAAGTGAAGCTTGGACGTTGTTGGAAGGACACAAGTCAAGAGTGAGAGCAGTGGAAATGAGTTATTTAAGAGGAGCCTGTGGAGTCACGTGGAGAGATAGGCTGACGAATGAGGATATAAAGGAACGTTGTGGTGTTGATGTGGATGTGATAGGGAGCGTTATGAGGAACACACTGAGGTGGTTTGGCCATGTGGAGAGGATGGAGGGTGGAAGACTGACGAAGAGAGTGTATGTGAGTGAGGTGGAGGGGGGGAAGAGGGAGGGGGAGGCCGAGGATGAGATGGAGAGAGGGGGGTGTGAGTTGGGAGCAGGGGAGTGAAATGGCGGGGGACAGGGCGACTTGGAGGCGATTTGTTTGTGGCCACCCCAAACGGGATTGAGGCGTCTGGCAATAGATAGATAGATAGAAAGATCTAGAAAATATCAGGATCCTCAGAACATTTCATTCGAAAAGGAAATTTGGAAATGCAGCATCACTGTTGTAATATTTCAGTAAAAACTATCATCATCCTTTGACCTTCACATGACATGACAGATACTGAGAGTACAGTGACGTGACCCAGGGTCCATTGTGGCTGAAGATGAGTTCTGAGTTGGTGGTCCTAGAGGCAGGGGATCTGCAGCAACTGAGCTTCCTACACCAGGGCACCACCAGACTCAGGGTACAGTACACATCCAGTGGCTTTGTTCTAGAGTGTACTGAAGAAACATTGACTCATTTGGTTTGCTGGACCACCCTGTACACCTCATGTTCATGTTAGCATTGCCATATACTGTCTTACAATCAATGGTGGATGGTAAATACTTTTACCATCAGCTATTTCTAGTACTACATCCTGTAACTTCTCTTTATACATGTAAATGAAGCTGATATATAGAAATAGATAGTAGGTTAAGAGGCAAAAAATTCATACAAGTGTTTGGTAGTTGCAAATGTCAAGAGGGTTATCTTAATGATGATGATATGCAGACTGCAGGTTGGCTACAAGAATTAAAGAATATGCTCCCAGATAAGTGTTCAGAGGTCAAAGCATAAAGATGAATGAAAAGATACAGTTTGATAATGAGTAAATACATTATATTACAGTGTCATTGCTTTGTATTTAGCTATGTAGCTAAATATCAGAATCATAGAGTACAGTACAAGTACATCAGAATACTGTAATCATCATCATTTTATAATCATCATCATCATCATTTTCATTATCATCAACATCCTGATTCCATTTCTTACTGATGCTTAAGAATGGCTTGCCTGTGCGGAGAGGATGGAGAAAGAGAGACTGACCAGAAGAGTAGCCATATGGGTGAGGTAGAATGAGAGGGGGAGACCGAGGATGAGGTGGAGGTATGGGGTGAGAGATATATGAAAGAGGACAGTGAGTTGGAGGAAGGGCAGCCAAATGACAGAGAAGAGGTTGATGCAGAAACAATTTGTTTGTTTTCACTCCATATGGGGTTGAGCCATCTGACTATAGACAGATAGGTAGATTGATCTAAAGATGGGATAGATATGAGTTACTTTTGGTACAGCAGGTTACAAAATTATGAATGAATGATGAAGATTAGGTTCTGCTCATTACACAGTATTAATCTGGTGTTTTCTGTCTGCAGGTTGTATGTTTTGACATGTGTCCTTCAGTGATCCTTCTGGGTGCTAACAGTGGGACCATCTATGTCTTGGACCATGAGACACTCAAACTCAAAACGCAGATTCCAACAGGGGTACGATACTGTGTTGTATTTCTTTACCCCTTCTCGACCATGACTTACAGTATTTTTCATTTTATTCATTCCACTGAGGTGGTTTGGCCATGTGGAGAGGATGGAGGGTGAAAGACTGACGAAGAGAGTGTATGTGAGTGAGGTGGAGGGGGGAAGAGGGAGGGGGAGGCCAAGGATGAGATGGAGGGATGGGGTGATTAGGCATATGAGAGAGGGGTGTGTGAGTTGGGAGCAGGGCAGTGAAATGGCGGGGGACAAAGCGATGTGGAGGCAATTTGTTTGTGGCCACCCCGAACGGGATTGAGGCGTCTGGCAATAGATAGATAGATTCATGCCATCGCCAGATCATTTGCTTGAGCAGTTTTACAGTATTCAGCTGTAATATTGATGAGGGACTGATCAGGATAGTGTATGTGAGTAAGATGGAGAGTGGGGGGGAAGGAGGGGGAGGCCCAGGATGTGGTGGAGGAATGGGGTGGAGAGAAAAGGGGGGGATGAGTTAGAGAAAAGGCAGCCTGATAATGGAGGACAGGGTGACATAAAGATGATTCATTTGTGGCCATCCTTTATGGAAGAAGGCTTCAGTCTGTAGACAGATAATTAGATGCAGTAGTAGTAAATGGAATAACTAAGGGTATATCTGACCTCCAGGTTGAAAAGTTTCCCCCCAGAAGAATAAAATCATCCAAAGGTAGCACTCCACCAAATTCATGTCTACCGTAGCCTGGGGACATGATAACAATGAAAAGTTTCCTAGGTTAATTTCCCTGGATATTCTGTTGATAGTTCTCCCTCTTTTATGCTTTCCTTTTCCTTGCGGATGATGATGACTAAGAGAATGAATGCTTTGTCCCTAACCAATTTCAGAGTGGGTCAGTGGTGCAGTTAAGTATATCCAGTGATGAGAGTCTGGTAGCATGTGCTGTCAGTGATGGAACTGTCAAGGTGTTTGAGGTAAGTCTCTCACTCATTTTTATCATCATCATCATCATCTAATCTTGTGTTGCCCCATAAGGAGTGTAGGAGCCCGGGGATAGGCAAGTTGGTCCTGACATTTAAGATGAGAGTGACCAGCCTCACTCATCCCTGAGTGGCAATACATGAGCAGTAAACCCCAACCACCCCTTGGATATGGAAACTTGCACAGGCTCAATCTGATTGGAGTGCCATAATTATTCATTAAACCACCAGGTGCCATAATTTGGTTATATGGTTACCTTCCAGCATAGTAAATGGTTTCCAGGTGTACAGGAAACCATTTGGCATGTCACTCATTGTAGAGTCACCTATAGGCAGAAGGAAGAGGAAAGGATGAAGGGAAAAAAGACAGAAGAGGGAGTGTAAAGTCTCCTGTAGGCATAAGGAAGAGGAAGGAATGAGGGAATGAAAGACAGAAGAGGACGGAAGGATGGAAGAGAGGAAGGGGCAGTCAGCCGAGAGTAGCACTACTTCAAGTGAGTGGATGGTGGATGGTGAGTGCCCCCACCTCCTACTATTGGGAAAATATTTTAACCTGCTGTTTCTTTACTTTTTTTCATTTTTCTTTGCTGGCTAACATTCCCAGGTTGAAAGAGTATGTTTCTCAACAAACAGATGAGGTGGTAGGTAGTGGTGACCATCATCTAAGCACTTGTAATGCTCCCAACTTCTTCCTTGAATCTGCAACAACCCACACTGAGGACACTGATCTATGGCCAAAGGAAGTCATCAGTGTTGGTTGGTGCTGATTCACCACACTGATTTTCAAAGTCCATGGAGAGAGAAACAGGAGTGGTAACAGGACCCTCATTGCTTACTCAACAGTACTTATTATTCATGCTAGCTGCAACAAGGTGATTATTTTCAGATGAGGAGTGGCTTTTGAACTGGAGGGGTTAGATTTTAGCCATCATTAATCTCTTCAGTTGTAGGTTGTTTTCATAAGCTGAATAAAGTGGTCTGGTAGTAGCAGGAATAAAATAAAGAATATATCACCAGATTCAAGATGTGAAGAGATCACCTTCTTTCAGTTTCACACCCCCGACCTTTTAGTTTATCCACATTTCACCCTTTAATGAAAGAGGATGAACAGCCTTTTTGTGTCCTGAGTCAGTGTGGATGAAGAATTGGAGGTACTGATCAAGCAGTTAGTAGTTAGGTCAGCTGATTGAAAGAATGTGAATTTCATCCCAGGTTGAGACAAGGGACAGTTTGATTATTTGCAGTATCATAGTGGTAGGTGGGGGCACTCACCATCCACTCACTTGATGTAGTGCTGCTCTCAGGTGTCTACCTTTTCCTCTCCTCCATCCTTCTTTCCTTCCATCCTCTTCTGTCTTTCTTTCCTTCATTTTTTCCTCCCCTTCTGCCTATGGGTGACTTTACACTTCCTCTTCTGTCTTTCTTTCCTTCATTCTTTCCTCTTACTTCTGCCTATGGGTGACTCTACACTGAGTGACAAGCCAAATGGTTTCCTGTGCACTAGAAAACCATTTACTATGTTGGGTGGTAACCATATAACCAAATTTTGGCACCTGGTGGTTTAGTGGGTAATTACGGCACTTCAGTCGGATTGAGCCGGTGAAGGTTTATATCCAAGGGGTGGTTGGGGTTGATTGCTTATGTAATGCCACTCAGGGATGAGTGAGGCTGGTCACTCTCATCTTAAATGTCAGAACAACTTGCCTAGCCCTGGGCTGCTATGCTCCTCGTGGGGCAACGGAGGATTGGATGATGGATGGATGGATGAATTAAAACAGATTTTACTAATAGTCAACAGGTCCTGCCAGCATGTCATTATAACACAAGTCACAGCATGTAATCTGTGTGAATAACGGGTAATAGGTATTACTGTGGCAGAGGTGACATGAGAAGGTGTAAGGCACATTTGACTGCCCAGCCTTGGGTAAAGGGCCATCATGTTTATATCCAGAGTTAATCTCATATAAAACAAAAATAAACTGAATAAATACATGAATAAGTTTAAAGCTTGATGAACAGAGCAGGCTTAACGAAGACACAGAATGCATGAAGTCAGTCACGATGAGAGTGGGGCTGGAGTGTTTTCATTTTATTCATGGTATCTCCTTTCATTGTACTTCATCTTGGAATAAGAGTTTTCAAAATAGCAGGGTTAGATGTAGCCGTAATAAACCTCTGCGATACAAGATAGGTTTACCGAATCAAGTAATATTGTTTATGTCCATTTGCATATACTGTTCTGTACATTGTTGTAAATACAGTAGTATTGACTCCTTGGTCATATTGTCATGATTGTATAGTATACTGGAGTTCTTTAAATCCTTCTGCCCAGGGATGCCACTTTTACTTCACTCTTGCATTTTCCTGATGAATATGTTAAGTGTACAAGAAGACTGTAAACTGGATGAGTTAAATATAGTTTTCATTTACAATACCACCTCAGTTACAGCTGTTCCTAAATTGAAAAAAAAGTCACCTGTAGGTAGCACAATAAACTGTAAAATATATTATCAGGTTGAAGGGATTAAAAGGAAGGATGGTCTGTGTACAGTGCACTAGAAAAAGAAAAAAAAAAAAAATACATAGATGGTTAGACTTGTGAGGTGGAACTAGGATTCCGGTAGCTAAAATGACCGGTGAATGAATATCTGATCTGTTTCACTTGACATGCTGTTTATAGGTGTCCCATTTTCATACTTTCTCTCCTTGTTTTCTGGATTGTACCTCACCCCATCTTTAAGTTGGCAGAAAAGTAAGAAAAAGTGATGATGATGTTGCGATGATGGTTGTGGCCCAAAATAAGCCCTTTGTAGCCATTATTACAATGGCAATTTGTTTTCAGCTGGAGGAATGGAATGGTGGTGATCTGGGTCGAGCGCTTGTGGTGTCACGTGAACACGAGGGCAATGTGGTGGCAGCGTTGGCATGGGAGCACACCAATGCAGAGGTGTACATTGCTGACACCAGCGGCAGAGTTTCAGTCCTCTATGTTACTAGGAGCAAGGTCATTATTGCGCATTTATTATATTGTGACAAAGATCCTTAACACCTTTCACCCCAAAAACTTTTTATGGTTTAAAGTACTATCAGTTAGTTCTGTAAATCATCTTTTTTTATATTTGCGTTTTGATATACAGCTACAATAAATTACAATAAATCCATTGCTGATTAGTCTATTGGAATGGCAATAATGATGATTAACTAAAAATTTTATGTTTTCCTCAATGGTTCTTGCAGACAGCCTCACTCTTCCGTAGCCCAAGTGTGCACCTGATGACGCTGGAGTCAGGGGTTACTCAGCTGGACTACAGTGATGGCTACCTCCTGGTGTCCACCCTCACACGCTCCTACATCTGCAACACTGCCCTTGAGACCTTTGCACAGGTTGGCACTCGGCTCAGGCAGGGCGAGTTCGGATGCTGCTTCTGTCATGTATCCTCAAGTGGTGGCGGTGGTCATGGTATTGATGGTGGTAGTATTACAAGGCTTACTCAACAGGACTTCTATGAGAGCTTGGAAGGAACATGCAGTTTTGAACAGTCCTTGTGTGACAGGCAGGGGTTGTCAGATTGTTATGAAGCCACAGAGGAAATTAATTCTAACCAGAGTAACAGATTATACAAATCAGAACCTGTGGAAGCCAGGGAGCAGAGCTCACGGATATTTTGTGCCCGACCAGGAACAAGGATCTGGGAGTCTGACCACTCTGGGAAAGTTCTTGTGACACATCAACTTAAAAATGCACTGAAGGTTCCTGCAGCTAATGTACTGCACACAGATGGTTCATTTGGTGAGGAAGAACTACTGGAGGAGATTAAAAGATGGCCAAAAGACAGTTCCATGGAAACATCTCAGGGATGTAAAGGTACTGAAGATCCAGTGGTATTCACCAGGAGTGATAATGATGATTGTATAGGAGGTGATACTTCCAGACAAAGAGGCATCACAGCCCCACTGCACCCCCCAGTTAGTGTAGCCTTCACCAAATTGCTCAGCTATTACAATAACTACCTCTTGGCCATCTCCAATTATGGACTGTATGTAATTGATCCCTCTAATTCGAAGGTACTTATGTGGATAAATGTATCAGACAGTGTGACAGACATCAAAGTGTCTGGTAATTCTCTGATATATAAAACAGGCAGTGGATGTATTAAGAACTTCATGATTACAACTGTTGATGTGGCTATTTTGTATTTGCACACACGGAATCTCCCAGTTGAGTGTGCCTATTTGTGCCTGCAGAGTAGGGACTTGTTTTCAAGTTCTGAATTACTCTGCCGGCTTGGAGCAAAAATTCTTACAGATCTTTGTCATTCCATTAAGAATGTTATCATCAAAGAAAGACTAACCAAAGTAAAAGTAAGTGCCAACCTTGGCAAGGTAAAGGATAAAAGCAAAACCAAAATGCCTTTGAAAGCTGGAGTTACATGCATCAAGAATGATAACTATGAGAATGAAGAACTCAAAAAATGCCTGAACTTGGCACTGAAGACTCAGCAATCGAGAGTCCCTGTGAGCCGATGGTACAGCGAGCCACAGCTTCGGGGAGTTATGAACAAATCACCTGTGATGCAGAGAAGCGTGGCATCAGTGGAAACCAGTCCTGTGCACCAGAGACATGGGGACTTGCATGGTGACAGCACATCCACTTACTTATACCAGGGCTCCAGCTGCAGGTCCCTTACTCAGTTCTCCAGTGAAGATACTTTGCAGTCACACTCCTCAGAAAAGTCAATTTCAGGGATTCAGTCTGCCTCACTTTCTTCAGGAAAGAAGGCGTGTTCATCAGAGGTGGAATGCAGTAAAAGACGAGAAAAGCCTTATCTCATCTCCAGAAGGTGCTCCCAAGAGTCTAACAGTATATCATCCCACAGAAGTCTCGATAGCTCACTGGAATTATTTGAGGATCCACTCTTTCCCTCAGATGATAGTTTTAGTTCTCCTGACCCAGATGTAATGTCACGGGCCATATACAACACTCAGTCAGTTAACCCTTATGGTGCTCACAACTTCTACAACCTGGCCTATGCTCCCATTCACCCTGGTTCTGAGGCAGCCACACTACTGCAGGAAATGGTGGAGAATGTCACAACAAATATGGTTGGTACCATAACTTCAGGAACCCGAAGCTTGACCGAGAAGCTGAGGAGTGTCACCCCATTGATGTTATCAGAAGAAAGACCTTCCAAGAAATGCCCAGATGGGTCACTGTCAGTCACAGATGATCACAGGGTCAGCACAGGCTCACCTGAGACAGATGGGACAGATGACTTGGAGAATTTAGTTGTCAGCTCAAAGTTGAAAAAGAAATATCGACATGGCAGCTCTGGCCCTACCCCACTACCCAGCAAGTCTTCCACTCCACTTGTTGATGAAGCACTACGACGAAACCAAGAACTGCCAGGAGTTGTGAGGAACTTGCACGAGCTGGTAACATCCACCACCGAGAAGATCATAAATGCTGGTGATAAGCAAGAAACCTTTAGCCTCCTTACCCACTGGCTTGAGGTGTACTGCCACACCCTTCAGCAAGTACAAGTCAACAAACGTCTGTCCCCACAAGCCAGTGAGGAAATATCTGTTGATGGTCCAGTATCATATTCTTCACTGGATTCCTCACTTTCACAGGACAGCTCGGGAACTTCATGCGATTCGCTCAACTGGGATAGCAATGATATTGGTTTTGAACCATCTGCCATGAGTGCTGACATCCTGGAACAGATCACAGAAATGTTTTTACAGTGCTTGCAGGCTGGAGTCTACACCATTGGACTCCGAAATCCCAAAGTTATATCTGACCACTACAAGCAAGACTTACAACACCCTGTTACTCCTGAGGAAGTCAAGAAGCGCGATTCTGTGTATGCTCAACTGGTAGCCAATGACTGTGGCTTGCTTCAGTATTCCCACCTGCTAAATGCGTTAGACACTCTGGGTCACAGTTACTACATTCTCACCTGGATTGCTTTGCTTGAAAAAATAACAAAAGCCGTTGACGTGATCCAGAGCCATACCTTGCCGGATATTATTCCTGATCTTGATTTCACACGTTCCCAGAGACTGTTGTTCCTGTACAAGATAGCCTCAGCCGGTAGTATGAAGAAACTTGTCACTGCTGCTTCTCTAATTGCAGACCCCATTGTGATACAAGATTTGATATTTTTATTGAGCTATCTGGCACCATCATCAGAAGTGGAGGGAACAAATGTCGGATCTCACATTCCCAAATTACTTCTCCAGTACCTCAATCAACATTCCCAGATAAAGGATTTGATGCAGTCATATTTGGACTCATGGAAACAGTGTGCTGAGCTTCAGTATGATATTTTAAGTGCTCTTCTTTGCGAGGTTGACCCCAGCTTGTACTCATGTGAGTGTGGCTTGCCACGACCAGGAGAAAGGCCTGTTGCTATAGAGGCCCTCACACACACACTTCTCACCCACCATCTTATCGACCCTGGCAGTATGGCATCACTTTGCCAAACTGCAGGATTTTGGCAGGGCTTCTGCACCATCACCTTACATTACAATTTACAGTCCAGTCAAGAAAGTTTTCCTTATATAATACAGTTGTGTGATATCCAACTTTTAGAGGATTTCATAGAGTCAGTACATCCTGACCAATATCCTGAACTGCTAGAGTCCTTAACAAGAGTTACTTGCTCAGACCCAACTGTAATGAGATGCTTTAAGTGCCAGTCTGTTATGCATCTGTCACAGAACGGTAAGGAAATCAGAACCATTGTAAATGGTAGATTAACTCCCAGCCACCCCAGTATGGAAAATTCTGTTGAAAAGCTGTTGGCAGATGACTGTTGTGAGGAGGAGGATGACATGGGTGGATGGAGAATAGGTGGACAGGGCAGCATACACAGCATGAGGCAGGTGTGGGAGGTGGTGGTTTGGCAGTTGCTGCGGCTGTGTGGGGCAGCTCACACCCTCAGCCTTCTCACTAAGGTCCAAGATGCCATTCCACCAGGAATTCTGACAAACAGGTAAATATATCTTGACATGATGAGTTCCATGTTTTTGTAGATACAGTATACATTTTGTCCTTATTTCATGTTTCCCCCCTCCCTCCTTTTTATTGATCAATTAAATGTACAGTAAATTAAGAAAAAAAATATATAAAATTTTCATGCATACCCATAAATTTGATTTACACTTTCTCAGTTTACTGTACCAGTTGTGTGGCAAAAATATATTTTGGAGCACATCCATCACATACATTGAAGACTTGCTGTAATTCTTTTTTGGTTATAGAAACATTTCTTGACATTCATGTATCAACAGATTGAGTTATTAAGTGTGAATCACGTCATCTTTATGAATACTGCTTGCCCTCTGGAATTCTTGAGCCCTGAGGATGTCATACAATACAATGTATTGACAACAGCAAAGTTGTTTTAGGTCACTTTGATGGCCTTTGAGAAGTTCAGTATATTGAAGCTAGTTACATTACTAGTTAATTAGGCCTCCACATCAAAGTGTGAAGAGCTACTGTAGTTGTTTCATACTTGGCATAATTGTTCCTTGATCAGTAGTCCCACACACCTCATTATTCATTTACTTATTTTTTGTAACCTCTTTACAGCAATTTATGGGGTTCAGTGCCAAACCCTATAATCATGCAGATTTTGAGATCCTATGTTTATGTTCATTAATCATCATGGCAATTTACACAGAAGCTGTGTCAGTGTACAGTAGCTGTGTGGAGACCATCTTGCATTCTCTTGGGAATGTTGGTAATATTCCCTGTAACATATTCTTTAGGTGTTTCTCAAATCAAACTTGCCATATAAGGATTAATGTAGGAACTTACCTTTGCTGTATAACAAGTTGCTACACCTCCCCATTGATATAATATATATCTTGTCATATGGTGGAATATGCATGGTAAATAGGCTGTGTTGTATCTTTGCAGCAGCCTTTCTGGATGAATTCAAGTTTAGGCATCTGTCAGTAGACAAAGTACTTCACATACAATGCAGGCAGTCCTCATTGTGAAACAAGTGATTTATTAAAAAATCAGAAATTTTTTCATAAAGCTCAAACCATAAACCAGAGTACAGTACACTGACAAGTCAGCTTCTAGGTAGAAATGGAACTTTAGTAAGCAGCTTTTCTGTAGTTTACTGTGTACCAAGTAACAGAAATAAATGTTTGTAGAGTTGACATATAAGGATTAAATATTCTGGCTTCTGTAACTCATTATCAGCAAAATAGCAATACTTGAAGTTAGCTAGAACAGAATAATAGAATTGGCCTATTAAAGGGTTACTGGTGGCATTGTTAAAAATGGAACTCCCATCTTACCCTTAGCTGAATTAGCCATTAGACTGTGGCTGGAATAGAATACTATGGCTGTCCTTGCTGTAATATAATTAAAGGTAATGTTACCAACAAACTCAGTATCATAGTCATCATTAAGCAGAATAAAATTGTTTGGCATTAACTGGAATATAATATGACAATCACCCTGACCATGAGAAAATCACCAGTAACAGTATTAACGCTCAGACTCCTGTGAGTCACTCTGTCCAGAATAACTGTTTGTTGTTTCTGGAATTGAATATTCAATTTGTGCAGGCCATGAATGATCAGTACTAATATTATTAACATTCAGGCTTTTTGAGTCACTCTCAGCTAAATAAAATTGTTTGGTGTTGGCTGGAATAGAGTGCTAGAATTATGCTGACCATGTAAGGGTTTATATACTTTATAGACATCTTGGTATTTCAGGGTATACCAGTGGTGTGTTCTAGTGTCTCTGGCTGAGAGACGAGGTGAGGCAGCTCGCCTGTCCCTGCTTCACTCCCTTACCAACACATCACCAAGACTTTACTCTCTTAAGGTCAGTTCTGTTAACGCAGGGTGATTTTAACCACTTGAATCTGGGTGGTGTTCTTGTTGGTTCATTCTTTCAACTAAAAGAAACTTTCATTCAGCTTAGAGTAGACTTCTTGTATTGAAGGGCTGATTGAGGCTGTAACTAACCCTTCAACTAAACAAGTCTGTCCTAAGCAGAATAAAAATGTCATGATATAACATGAATGATTAAAAAAAAAAAAAAAAGTCATCCCTAGACTCAGTGGATTGAAGGTAGGATCAGACAAGTTATTTTCCTGACAACTTCTCCCAGAAATCTTGATTATGGTAGCAGCGTTCTTGTTTATGGATGCAACATTCCACAGTTTCTCTCTCTTTTTTTTTTTTTTTTTTTTTTTTTTTTTTTTTTTTTTAATACAAAAAGAAAGAATTTAGGCAGAAAGCTTGGAAAATTTGTGCTTTCTCAAGCAAACTGAAGACAGAGAAAGCTGAATTCAGCATCAATTCGTTTTGTGATGCCTAGAAACATTGTTTAAAAGACTAGAGGTAATAGGCAGTGGGAAAACAGAATTGGGAACCTAATTCCGGAGTTAACCAGTTGTGTACGTGAAAGACTAAGGGAACCAAGAAAATCATGCAGTAGAGAGTTGGGCAGAAAAAGAGTGAGAGTGTGTAGCTAGATGGGGCTGTGTGCCCACAATAGTAGGTAAGGAATGCCAGAAGAAAATTAAAAAGATCAGTAACCAAAATAGTAGTAACAGAAGAGAGAGAGAGAGGTAATACAGTAGTACCATCAGTATAGAGAATGAAAATGAAGAGCATGATTGAGAGGATGAGAATTAATGAGACGGAAATCCTTTGACTCCGTCCTGTTTAGATGAGTTATGTGTAGTAAGCCATCCTCAGGCATGAGAGTCATTACTGACTTTGCGATAGGTTTCTTGTATCCCAGAAACTTATGTTCCTATACAGTATCTTGGAAAAGTGGTTTTGTTTCCAGTAAAGTACTGTCTGACTTTCATTATATTAGCAACCTCTGTTGCTGCTGCATGAATCAAATATACACTTAAACTGCAAGTGATAAACTTCAAGAAGCACTCAAAAAAAAAAATAAATAAAAAAATAAATTCCATGATTATTTCAGTGTGAAGATTGTCACACAAGGATATTGTAGGACTGGAGGCAAAAGTTTATTGGCTTGCCTTCAAATATGGTAACTACAATACTGAGCTTGCTGACACATGAACTGTAATATTTTTTTGTTTCAAAAATCTATTGAGAAATTACACAGGTGGTCTGCAGTTAACTCGGAAGCATAATTTATTATCGTAACTCCAAATATTGTTCGCCATGCTGCCACCTCACCACTATGGAAGTTTTGTTTGCTTGTACAGTAATACTATTAAGACCTGGACGCCCAAGTCCCAGACACTCTAAGTCTTGCACATTTTGGGCTTAGGTCTTTGGACACCTAAAATGGCCAAAAAACGTAAAAATGAAAAAAAAAAATGTGTTCATCCCTACTTTAAATTTGCCGTGCGGTGTCGAACAGCTGTGTTTTGGCACGTATTTACTCTGATGACCGTTAGAACGCCCCTGCATTCCCCCCCGGTTCCTGCCTACCTACCATCATGACTGCACACTCTTTGCCATGGCTGCCCATGGCTTGGTTTTATGAATAAAGTGAATAAACTGCAATACCTCGCCACAAGACCACATGGTAATTTACAGTGTTGTGCAATGTTAAGAAATTATAATTCAACGTGCAAAGAATTAAGTGCAGAGTGCAGAGTGCAACACTGGTGTGTTGCCACTGGCGTGGCACAAGTAAGAACAGAATGTGCAGTGTTAAACAATCATAATTCACAGTGCAAAGGATTAAGTGCAGCACAACACTGGATTACTGTATGTGCAAGTGCACTTCACCACTCCCAGAGCCATAGAGGAGACGGGTTAATCTTCGTGCATCCGCGGATGTGTTGTAAGTACCCTGTACACTGCTAAATATTTTCCATACTCACTTCTAATTTCTCATTCTCTGGTTCCTTTTCATTTCATGGTTTCTATCCATTATTTGTGTGAATAGGGTCCTAAATAATTGCTGTGCAGGGCCGGTAGGGAGTTAGGTGGTTTTCAAAGTTAGGGTGAGTTAGAGTCCATAAGTACCTGTCCAGGGGGCATTTTCCCAAGTCCCGGACAAACCCAAGTCCCGGACATGCCTTTGGCTCTATTACGTTGGATCTTGGAGGGATTACTGTATTTGTTTATAGAAATGTTTAGTCTTGTATAATTGTCCAGACAGCCCTGTATTTCTCATATTTTTTAGTCTGCCAAGGAAAATCTTATTCCTGAATTTTTCAGTGTTTATGATATGAAAAAACAGTTGTCGTTTATATGGGATTTTAAATTCACTACAAGGAAGGGGGTTTTCTAGTGGCATTTATCCTCTTGTCACATTCCAGTACTAATTTACGCCATAACCAGATGATGAACACCTGGCATAAACTCCAAATTTATTTATAGTACGAGAAACAGGAGCTCCAGGCACTCACATTCGTAAATACTGGCATTTAGTTTTTTATATTACAGCCCTAGGTTGCTGATAAATTGATACTGCATACAGTACCACTAAACAGAGTGGAGTCAGAGGCATCTTGTTTCATCATCTCTCTTCTTTCTTACTCTCTTTAGCCTTGTTCTGTACACCATAGGGTTGCATGTCCCTCTCTCTGTCTTCTAGTTCTTTTGAGTCCTCTGCTTGAATTCCTTACGTAGTACTGTACAGCAGGCATGCAGCAGTGCTTTTCTGTCCTGCTTTCAGATACAAGAATCAGCTTGTTCTTGCAGTCTTTTATGTCTCCCACAGGTCATCTGCAGGTCTCTTTTCTTCATTCCATCTTTCCCTTTGTAAACTCCAGTTTTTTAACTGCAGTGTATCCAGGCATGTTAAAATAGATGAATCTTGATTTTTTGTTCTCTCGATATTATTTGGAAGGGACAAGTTTAGTAGGCTTTCATTCTTGGGTTCATTCTTTTTATATTAAAAAATAATAATGGAATAGGAAATATGTCTGCGCAGTGAAGTGGTTAAATGCAGATAAAAGGTTGATTGATAACAAGTGTAATTTTTGCAGGTGGCAAGATATCTGTACAGGCAAGAAATCAGTGACCTCCCAGAGCATATTGAGGTTAGAGAAAATGCTCAGGACTCACTTCATACTGCCATCACAGACTCACCTGCAGGTCACAGTATCAATAGCTCAGCTTCGATTCACAGCATCAGCAACTCATGCCTCACTCACAGAACAACCAGCTCCTCACCCAAGCCTCAGAAGGAGTTTTGCCACTCTCCCACCATCACCCCAGGACATCACTGGGGAGTGGCGACTGGACTTCTGGGCAGTCTCTGTCACTGCTGCCACCTACCTCTTACCACTGCAGCCCTTGTAAGTGAAGGAGGTATCACAGTCTTCCCCTGCACCCATGCCTTCCACACTGTGTGTCTCTCTTACTGTGGGCATCACTGTGTTACTTGTGCCAAGGAAAAGTCACAGGTTGGGGTCACAGATTAGAATACTCACCCTCAAGACTGTGATGTGCCCATTAAAGGGCATTTTGAGTAGTCTGTAGCTGTACCGCTCGGCTTGGTTAATATTTCAAATTGTTCAGATTTTTTTAAAACCCTACCGTGCTAGCAACGTAGATCTATGTCCCCTTCAAAAACGCTGGTTACATAGATCTATGTCCTGTAGCACTGACAAGTCATTGCAAGAAACCAATGTTAAATAGAAGGTACTGTCGTATCTCGCTGTCTTCAGACATTTCTCCACTATGCATGTAACACTGATTTATGAGCGCAGGAGGCGAGTGAGTCTTCACAGTCTGACAGCTGCTCTGCTCTGTCTAACCTTGAAGATTTCAGAGGTCGAGTGGCACCAACCTGACTCGATTCGACCTACTTTCCGGCTTTGGTGATTACTTTTTTAGTGCCAGGGATCTTATATTGATGTATTCAGCCCATTTAGCCAAAATCAATTCACAAGCTCACAGCCACTCTGCTCTCTCAGTAACGTCAAAGATTTCAGGGCAGATTGGCACCAACCTGACTCTGTTCAACCAACTTTCTGGCTTTAGTGATTTTTTTATATTAGTACCAGGGATCTTATACAAGTACTGATGTATTAAGCCCATTTAGCAAAAAAAGTAGATAAATAAATAATCCAAAATCGGTCTACTTAGAGACGTATCAGTTTATTTATTTATTTTTTGCTCAGCACGGTAAGGGTTAAGGCACGAAACAAATCTTTATACTTAATAAGTGGCAGTACACGGTGGTACTACCTTTGATTAGCACAGCGATGGTTTTGATGGTGGCAACAGCTACATCTGCCTGTCTGTGTGCTAGTCAACAAACCCATGCTGTGATGGCCAAAAACAGTGTCATGTCATCCCTACTAGTGAATGGAGGCACCTAGATGTTGATTTACTAGTATATTGGTTTTTGTTAGTGTATGTTAAGTATTTCTATGAATTTTTAAAAACTGAAAAAGGTAAACTTATCCCAGATCTGCTACACCATCGATATACCATATGGCTGGCATGCTGTAGCCTTGAGGTTAAGTAGATGAGATGAGGTAAAGCTGTGCTCTTACATTAGCATTGATTAGGTTTGGTTTGGTGATGTGAGGACAGTTCAGATCTGGTCAGATTATATTAAGCCGAGATTAGATAACTTAAGTTGGAAAGGATTGAACTGTTGTTGTGGCCCCAGGGTCTTCTGAACATGAAACTGGTGGACAGCACGCTATAGTTGCTCTTCTTTAGTCCACCATCCTCCCTTGGGGATAGGGAGGGAGCTGAGGGGCATTTGTATAATGGGGCAGCTCCACCATTTGGTTATATCAGTGCCACTGTGTGAAGGTGTCCCTCACCAGCACCTAAGGCTGCCCTCTCCAGGTTCAGTGCAACGAATGAACCATTTGTTATCCTTTTGTTGTTGTTATTATTATTATTGTTATTCTCATAATCAACAGCTGTAGTGTAAGACAATGGGTAATACTGAATATAGCTTTATATATGTAGATCTGTAATTCATTAGTAATTAAAGAAACATGTTGCTCATTACTATAGTTGTAGAGAATTTATACTCTATTGTAGTTTACAAGTAAAGATTATATAACAGTGAATGTACATGGCATTGCTGGGTAAGTAGAACAAAGGCTCAATTGTTTACAAATGTCAGTCCATTTTCATTATCACCATCAGCAGCAAGAAACACCATTGTAACCAGTACCATATCATAACCACATTACCATAACACCAATTATCATCATTTTCAGTATCATCATTTCTACTCTTACACTATCACTGCCACTGCTACCATTGTCATCATTGAAACTATCACCGCTATCACTGTCATGACAGTCGCTATCATGATTGTCACTTTCACAGCCACTAGTATCATCACTCAGTTATTTGTATATTGTAAGCCAAAAGATTAAAGGTTTCGAAATACACATTCTGAGGCTGCTCTGAGGAGGACAGGGTGATGTGGAAGCATATTGTTTGTGTCCATTTCCTCTGGGATAAAGGCACCTGGCTATAGGTAGACACATACACATTCAGGAACCTAAAAACAAGTAGTCCGTACACTATGCAGTTGCTAAAAAATAAATAAATAAATAAAAATAAAAAGTATCCGTGCATACTCAGAATGAAACCGTGTGAGACCACAGATAACAGATACTGTGATGTGGGTGTTGCCACGCTGGTGTGAGGGGTGCCATTTCACTCATTCTTTTCTCCTGGGAACTCCTTATGCTTCACATTATTAAATCATTTATGATGTAAGCATAATTATGGTACACACACTCACAGCTGGGAATTACAATCCACACCTACCATATATTCATTCATTTATTCATTCATCATCTAATCCTGTGTTGCCCCATGAGGAGCATGGGAGCTTAGAGCTAGGCAAGTAGGTCCTGACATTTAAGATGAGAGTGACCAGCCTCACACATTACTGATTGGCATTACATTGAGCAATAAACCCCAGCCATGCCTTGGATATAGACCTCCTCAGGCTCGATCTGATTGAAGCGCCTTAATTACCTACTAAACCACAAGGCACCATAATTTGGGTATATGGTTACCACCCAGCATAGTAAATAGTTTCCTGGTTTACAGGAAACTATTTGGCATGTCACTAAGTACAGAGACACCGATAGACGGAAGATATTTTTTATATATATATATATATATATATATATATATATATATATCCATTCATCCATCCATCCATCCATCCATCCATCCATCCATCATCCAATCCTACATTGCCCCGTGAGGAGCCTAGGAGTCCGGGGCTAAGCAGTTGGTCCCGACATTTAAGATGAGAGTGACCAGCCTCACTCATCCCTGAGTGGCATTTCATGAACAATCAACCCCAACCATCCCTTGGATATAAACCTTCACCGGCTCAATCCAATTGGAGCGCAATAATTACTCACTAAACCACCAGGCACCGTAATTTGGTTATATGGTTACCACCCAGCGTAGTAAATGGTTTCCTGGGGTACAGGAAACCATTTGGCTCTTCACTCAGTGTAGAGTCACCCACAGGCAGAAGGAAGAGGAAAGAATGAAGGAAAGAAAGACAGAAGAGGAAGTGTAAAGTTACCCTTAGGCAGAAGGACAAGGAAAGAATGAAGTAAAGGAAGACAGAAGAGGATGGAAGGAAAGAAGGATGGAGGAGAGGAAAGGGCAGACACCTGACAGCAGCACTACATCGAGTGAGTGGATGGTGAGCGCCCCCACCTACCACAAATATATATATATATTTTTTTTTACTGTATATATATATATATATATATTTTTTTATATATATATATATATATATATATATATATATATATATATATATATATATATATATATATATATATATATATACATACAATAGACTGCAAGATAATGCTGATTTCATGTGGGCAGTGTGTCAGGGAGAGCATGTGAATATTGCCAGGCATGAAAGGTAGGTGGTGGCGACCATCATCCACTCACTTGATGTAGTGCTGCCTACTTCTTCCTTAGCCTTTCATTCTTTTTCTGTGCCTGCCCTCCTCTCTTCGTATTTCTCCCATCTTTCCTGTCACTTCTTATTGCTTTTCTTTCCTTTACAGGTGGCTTTACATTAAGTGACAAGCCAAATGGTTTCCTGTAAGCCAAGAAACCATTAAACAACGCTGGGTGGTAACCACATAACCAAACCATGCGTGCTCCCTACGTGTCAACAAGTGGGTTGGTGGAGGGTTAGTGCCCCTCCCCATGAAACAAATAACTTAAAGCCAAATGGCCACCCCTTACGGGATTATGGCGTCTGGCAATAGATAGATAGATAGATAGATGAAAGGATTGAACTTGGTGGTGAGTCTCTTGAGTGTGTGGAAGAGTTTTGTTATTTGGAAGACATCTTATGTGCTGGAGGTGAGGCTGGAGCTACCTCTTTGGCTAGAGTGAGGTGTGGTTGGAAGAAGTTCAGGGAGCTGTTGCCTCTCCTGACATTTAGAGGGCTTTCCTTCCATGCTAAGGGATCTTTGTATGCAGCCTGTGTTAGGAGAGTAATGCTGTATGGTAGTGAGACCTGGGCAGTAAAGAAAGAGGATATTCGCAGGCACAAACGTACGGAAATGGCAATGATTAGGTGCTTGTGCAGTGTGTCTTTGAGTGCAAGGCCTGGGGGGGTTAGGTTTATGATGGAAGAGTTGAGAGGTAGGATGGGACTAGAGTGTATTGGTGTTGCAATGAGGAGAGGTAGATTTTGATGGTTTGGGCATGTGGAGAGGATGGGGGATGATAATTGGGTGCAGTAAGTGAGAAGTTTTAATGATGGGGATAGGGTAGTGAGACGTAGGTGGAAAAAGACCTGGGACAAGGTCATTGAGTATGACATCAGGGTTAAGGGATTAAATAGGGAAACTGCCAGAGATCGAGCAGCATTGAGAGCTGCCATTAGGTGACCATGGCCGATGCATGCAAGCATGTTGGAGCTTTCAAAAACGGAAACGATATATATATATATATATATATATATATATATATATATATATATATATATATATATATATATATATTTATATATATATATATATATATATATATATATATATATACACATTTATTTATTTATTTATACACATAAACAGGCCAGTTGTATTCCTGGAAAGTGTGTGCAAAATGGAATCTCTTTATGCTCGAATTCCATATCGGTATGACAAGTTTTTCCTACATGAACATTTTTCTTGTTGTTTCTGGAGTTTTGTGTGTCTGGTGACATTCTAGTGCCTTTTGATACAGCTGCTCTAGCCAAGAGGTACTGTCACAATCAAAAGTTCTTTGACACCTCCGTGCCATCTGTGGCGGTAGAGATGTTACTTAAAATATTTTTGTGAAAGCAATATGAAACACACAGCATGAGAACAATGCAGAGGCATACTTTGACAAATAAGGAAAGATGAAAAATATGGAAGACAGAACACAATACTGGCCAGGGATTGTCAGCAAACTTTTGCATGTGATAGTACAGTCTGTGTTAGTTTTGGTGGCAGTTGACTTAGTAGAGTTGCTTATTGGTCTTTCACAAACACAGACAAATTTTGTCTTTTGTGAGATAAAGTGGCAGATGTGTATACTATGTATGGAGTTGGCTGTATGGAGTGAATAAAAGAGTGTATGACTATTTAAGAGAATGTATGAAAGTAGAGTGCATGAAAGATGCATAGGTAGATCAAGAACAAGGTGAAGGGACGAGATGTGAATATAGTTGAGGGAGTGCGATGTATTATGGGAGGAGATGTCATTGTGAAATAAGATCAGAAATGCATGGAGGGCATTTTGTTGAGGTCACTCATCACAGGATGCATCATGTGGAGGTAGATGGATGGATGGATAAGCTTGACACATGTATGAATATACTTTAATTTGTCTCCAGTCCATCTACAAGGTTTCAGCTTATTCATTTGTATTAGTAAAGTAGAAGTCTGATTTGCCTGGTACCTGATTATCTAGAGTTATGGCAGCTCGTAAGGTTCATCTGTCACTGATCACCTGTAGTTTTAAGTGTGTCCAACTTCTTGTTACATTATCTTTATGGTCATTTACTGGGTAAGTGTTTTATTGAAAGGTAATTGCAGTGGATGAGTTACTGATTTACTGTAAAATATTGTGTTACTGTTATTAGTATTGTTATTCTCCCAGTCAGCAGCTGTAGAGTAAGACAAATGGTAATAGTAAACTTCTTCTATGTACAGATATGTAGTTCATTAGTATGGTAAGTAAACATATTGCTCATTACTACATGTGTAGACATATAGAATGCATGGAGAGTGAAGGGTTGCTAATGAGTGTGTAAAACTATAGCTGATTGGAAATGGAGAAGGGAAGGCTGAGAACAACAAAGATGAGTGGTGAAGTATGTGACGGAGAGGGACTTGGAGTAGTTGCAGCAAGTACAGTTTTATTTTTAATGAGTTACCATATGCTTTTATTGCCCCATCAGGAGTGTAGGGGCCAGGACTAGCTGCTAAGTGTAGAGATGTAAGAATGAGCAACTGCATAACTTTCAGTATCATTATTTGAGAACTACTGTATATGAAAATCACTCATTGGATGAAAGTCCCTTTTTGGACCATACCCAGTTGGAATTCCTTAACCCTTTACCACCAGGCATCTACTGTATTTGTGTATTGGTTATATGGTTACTACCCGGTGTTGTCAAAGCTTTG
Source organism: Coenobita brevimanus (assembly GCF_032717465.1). Classification (NCBI taxonomy): domain Eukaryota; kingdom Metazoa; phylum Arthropoda; class Malacostraca; order Decapoda; family Coenobitidae; genus Coenobita; species Coenobita brevimanus. The sequence continues at coordinate 35,096,565 of NC_137051.1, read as the reverse complement.
TGGGTTACAGGAAACCATTTGACATTTCACTCAGTGTAATCACATAAGAGTAGCTCTACATCAAGTGAGTAATATCAGTAGAAAGGCGTAGCATTTTTTTTTTTTTTTTTCCACAGCCACTCTGGTTCAAGCTGTGGACCTGATGTTGAACCAAAGGTAGTTGAATGTGATGTCTGTTTGTGGCTGTTGAAAAACTCTAAATGTGCCTGCATTTTGTCAATGTCCTGTCAGCTTAATTAACTCTCAGTCAGTTGTCACATTTCATTTTTGCTGTCTCGATACAGTTTTTTGCCTTTAAGGGAGACCTTTTGAACTGGTGGAGATAGTTATAGCTTTAAATACTCAGCAGGTCACAACAAGAACAAATAACTAAAATGATATCATCGTAGTGAGGAGTTTAGGTTGAAATAAAGGGGCCATATTGTGCCGTATAAACACAGATAGATATGGTGAAAGTTCATATGTCATGGCTGCTGTGGATGAACTGTGGGTTGGGAATTAGTTAGAAATAGAATGGCTAGTCCTGTACTGCCAGTTTGTGAGTTAAGCTGTGAGTTGATGGATCCCTTCACTCTCGCATTCCATATTCTGTGCCTCTTATATAAGCATGTGAATCCAGCCAACATGGATATTTGTGCCTTGTACCAGTTGCTGTTATTGTTGTTTAAATATAGTGAGTTGATTTTTATAGTCTGTAGATGTTGAGAAATATATAAAGGGAAGAGAAGTATCAAGTAGTAATAGAGATGGTTGAAGTTATTTTGTAACTAAACCACCTCAACTCAGTCATCCTTGTAACCACTAAAGTAATCCTTCCCTACTTCCGTATTCCATTGATATAGGATTTATTATAATACACAACATAGACACCTTCATTTAAGCCTCGCATTGTTCTTGTCTTCCAGTAATCTATTCATGACTCATTGAGTATTTGATCTTAATTAGGATGTGTTGTATATTTAACTGGTGAAAAAGGGTCTGAATGGAGATGATGACGATGATTTAGGTTTGTATACTGTATATCTGTATAGGGCAGTGAAATGGCAAGGGACAGTGTGACATGGAGACACTTTGTTTGCTGCCACCCCTTAGGGGATTAAGGCATTTGGCTGTAGATTGATATGTATATATGTGTGATAAAGTGATGTAACCTAGAATTACATCCGTTCGAAATCAAGGAAAGATAAAAGGCATCTGTAGCTTGGGATGGCTGGAGGAAGTACAGTAGTGTTGTTAGGTGACAGAAACTTGGAGGATTTTTGACTCCTTCAGTACAATGACATGATTTACCTTGGCTTGTGATAAAATTTTTGAGCTGGAGAGGTCAAGTACAGTCTCCATTCACACATTCACTGCAAAAGATCTCCCCTAAGCAGTGGCCAAGTCAATAAAGAGGTGGTCTACTTTCCCACTGGATGTGGATTCGAATTCTAGCTAGGGCAGGGAACAGTTAAAAGGATTTGAATTTCGTTAAAATAGACATTACTGATCTGCCAAAGACCCACTGATGTGTAAAAACACCACCATTAATACCAGTACACCAGTTCTTGAGAAGACATTCCTAATATGTATTCAGTATGAATGAGGTGTTAGTAACAGAGTGGTTGACGTGGAAGAGTATGGTGCGTAGGGGGACCACTGAACCTCAGAGAACAAGCTATTTAACCTATGCCCAGAGTCATTAACCCCTACACGCCGGGGGTTTTCCGATGTTGCACGCTCCTCCCTATGGGGGATATCCCTGATGGAAAAAAATACCCTTACTTTGAACCCTAATATCTGCCAAACTATAACAACTAGAGAAAAAATTAAAGATACAAAAGAATCACCAACTCTTCCTCTTTCAAATGAAAGTATCCCCATGTCTCTAGGTGGTCCCGTCAATGAGAAAGGATAAGTTAAAGTTCAAAGGGTAGTGGGAAGACGCCTGCGGCTATACACGTCCATCGGCATTGCTCTGCGCCCAAAATCGTGACTTGTATACACGTCAGCCGGCGGTTAGGGGTTAAAAAAGACAAGCCCGAATAAAATTAGTTGGGAGTAGCAAAAATAAACCAGTGAAAGATGTCACTAGATTCAAGAGGCTTCTGGTGGCCACTCTGGATGAACTATGGATTGCGCATTGGGTAGTGTATAGACAGGGTAGTTTGGGGAAATTCAGACCACCACACATGGCAGGGCTACCATTCCCACTAAGGTAATTTAATCCCTAAACTAAAAAGAGAAAAATGTCAATGCTGGTTTGATGAGAGTAGTATTTTTATGGGTACAGTTGAGCTTAGAAGTTTCTGGTATAGAGGGTTGAACTAAGAGCCTCAGAAGTTATGGAGGGAATGCTGAAGTAACATAATAGTCTAGCCATGATGAAGAGGCTATTTCTGGCCATTCAGTTTGACATTTCTGCTTCACTAGTTTCTCAGATGCAACAGTCTTACAGGGATGAAGGACAAGGGTAGTACTTCATTAATCCCTGTGCCGCAAATGGTATATCAGTAGCTGAATAAAGTCATTGTGCATTTGCCAGAATAGATGGGCTGATGCTGAAGTGAGTTACTTGACAGAGTTTTGCTGTTAATTGTCATGTACTTAAATTTATAATGTAGTTGTGTCACATGCATTTTTAGTAATACTGTAAATTCATTCTTAAGGAATTTTTTGTTTTACACGTAAGACCCATTTTCTGCCAAATTCATTGTTTGCAAAAATTTTACTGATGTGCATTTTTTTTTAATTCATCAAATGATACGATCCTATAGACTCATCTCAGGGGTCATATTTATATGATAAAAAATGTCTCAAACATCCATTGCAGCTTTTCATTGAGTAATTCTACATACGTGTTCAAGAAAAAAAAAAAAAAAAAAAGCTGCATTGAAAACGAGGGGGCAGGGGGTCGAACTCCCTAAACTCTCTCTCAGGATCTGCCACTCTGTATAAAAAGAATCAAACAAGAGATGTGCCTTGTGTTACCTAGATAGTCAGTAATGCTAAATATACAGTATACTCATGATGCAGGGTAAGAACTGTACTGTAGTAATCTATTTTTGATAAAGTATATATAAGAAGTATTTTTCCTGGGATTAGGTAAGAAATAATACAGTACATAATACCGTGCATGTTGTAAGAGACAACTGCAAGGAGTGTGAGCCAGTGTATGAGATCCCCTCTTTGTATACCTTATCTCATTGAATCTGGTGACATCTTTTATTAGATTATTCTTGCTAGCACCAGATGATTTCAGTAATCTTAGGAAAGACCTCTCATAGTGAAGTGGTTAATGAAGGCTCTATCTATACCCCACTGTTCAAATAGTCTCTCATTAAGTATATAAGATTGTATGGTAGTTGCAGGAAGTACGGTGTCTGAAAATTGTCACCACACTGAATGGATTAACACTGAGCTTGATGATTGCAAACTATTAATTTTATTCTGGCCAACTTTTTCTTTGCTTTATTCCTTAAATCCCAGCTATGTCTAACCCCCCAGTTAAAAGTCTACCCTGAGCCTAGTAAAATCGTCAGTAGATGGCAAGATAAAGATGTCCTTGGCCTGAAGTGGGTAAGAGAAACTTAGGCAGCCAAAAATGTTAAGAACTCATTGTTAACATTTTAGCTGAATATAATGAACTTCATATTTTATCAGCTCCTTGTCAGCACAGTCAAAGGATTAACGCTGACCAATTTCAGCCTCCCACCCCCAACTTTTGTTTAAAGTGGATGGGATGGTGCTGGAGTTGTGATGTGAAGGGGAACTTAGAACTTTCCAAAATAGATTCTTTGGCTGCAAGATATTTTGTGTGTAAAGTAAATGCAACATAGTATTGCCTTATGATGTAACATTTTGTGTATCTTTGTCCTTTGAGGCATACAGGTATTTGTTAAAAGTCTTGGGTTAGAAGGAACATAAAATTGCCTTATGATGTAACATTTTGTATATCTTTGTCCTTTGAGGCATACAGGTATTTGTTAAAAGTCTTGGGTTAGAAGGAAGAACTTGTGCTAACCCATCCTGATTTAAAACCAAGAGGTGGCTGGCAATTTTTGTCATGTAAATGCTGCCATGGAAACACATACAGCCTAAATAAACAGCACTGTGTTAGCTTTCCCATGGTCTCTTCTATGTCCTGGACCCTTCAGGATTCCAGAAGAGGTTTTCATTTGATTTTGTTTCGTTTTTGTAGGCTCCAACATGCCTGCATGCGTTGGCCTTCGTCACCTAATGGCGGCTTTCCATGCTGCACGATCCCTGGCAGCCTCCCTGTTCAGTCCTTTAACCCTGAGGTCATACTTAATGACCTCATCCTACGTCTTTCTTGGCCTGCCCCTTGCGACCCCACCCTCAATATTAACACTTCTCACTTTCTGCACCCACTTATCATCCCCCATCCTCTCCACATGCCCAAACCATCTTACTCTACCTCTCCTCATCACAACACCAATACACTCCAGTCCCATCCTACCTCTCAACTCTTCCATCATAAACCCAGCCCCCCAGCCTTGCACACACGGACGCACTGCACGTCCACCTATTCAATGTCATTTCTGTATGTTTGAGTCTGCGAATATCCTCTTCCTTTACCGCCCAGGTCTCACTGCCATACAGCATCACACTTCTAACACATGCTGCTTACAAAGACTCCTTAGCACGTAGGGAAAGTCCTCTCAATGTCAGGAGAGGCAAGAGCTCCCTGAACTTCTTCCAACCACTTCTCACCCTAGCCCCACCTCCAGCACATAACATGTCTGCCAAATAACAAAACTCTTCCACACTCTCAAGAGACTCGCCAGCAAGTTCAATCCTTTCACGCCTGACAATCTCCTCCTGCTCTCCCAGACACGCCGCACGCATAAAATCAGCATTATCTCGCATTAAAAACGATTGGCCATTACTGTTTACATGCTTTTCCATGGAGATTTGTGTCGTATAAATGTCACCACCATCATCACCTAGACCTCATTTTCCCACCTATGGATGGGGTGAGACTGAGGCTTTGCTAGCGAACAAAAATAGACGGTGGGGAAATGCCAAGCACTACCAAGCCCCTCCCTTTGTTAGCCAACAGTGAATGCAGAGTTATAAGGTTACCACTCAGCATGATAAATGGTTTCCCAGGTTTCAAGAAACCTTTTGGCTTACCACTCGGTGTAGATTTACCCATAGCACTACAATGAGTAGATGGATGATGGGCACCCCCACCTACCACCACACCTGTCAGAAGTACAGTAATGTAATCTACCATACAGCCAGATTTCATGTTTCTGTCTGTCGATTGACTGGCTTCACGTCCAGATCATTGTATTAGTTTACTGTAACAGAGCACGTCCACTAACACGTCACTCCTCACCTCTGTCTCTCCATTACTGTATGTGGTCTGTCTTTGCTCCCCCTCCCTTCCACTTCAGCAAACCTCACTTATCATCAAAACTACATCACTTCCTCTTACATCATAGCGTGATGACATCTGAAGAAAATAAAAATCTTCCACCATTGTTACCAGCCCCTCGATATTGCTCAGCCCTAGTCATAGAAAGGAACCATATTTTTTTCTTCATTATGCCCTCAATGTTAGGGTTTTGCGTGCGAGCGTATTTTATATATATATATGTGTGTGTGTGTGTGTGTATTCACCTAGTTGTATTTACCTAGTTGTGATATGCAGGAAATGAGCTACGCTCATGGGGTCTCATCTCTGTTTCTCAGTATGTCAAATTTTGCTGTTAACTCGTTTAAGTTTTTAGTAAAATGCCCGCCGCCGGACCATCCACCCCGCCATCCCCCACCCCACCACCGGGCCACCACCACCCTAGGAAGAGATAACGGGGAGGTTAATGACCCAGGGCAAAAGGGTCACCCAACCACCACTGACCTGTGCCCCTTCTCCCCGCAACTGCCCCAACGCCAGGTGAGCCTAGATCCGCAACAACTTCAACGGCGGGTTGACCATTGACAGCAGTGGGGTGGGACTGATATAAAATCAGTCCCTAGTAGTATTGTGGTGACGACCACAGCTTCACCCCAGAAGGGCAGGAGGTCCCTTGGTGAGCCACGAGGTGTTCGCACCTCTGCCACAGTGAGCCACGAGGGAGAAATACCCTCTGTCACTACCAGGACAGGAGGTCCTTTAGTGAACTGTGAGGGAGAAATACCATTTATCACAAACAGGGCAGGGGGCCAACACCCCTAGCCACCCCAAGGGTAAGAGCCCCTTGTATAAAGTCAAAAGTGGGTCCCAGGGCCGATCGACCTGGCGCCACGGCTGTGTCGGAGACAAGAGAGAGAGTCGCCTCTGTGCTACCCTCCCTGTGTAAGAGAGAGAACACGGCCTCCGTGTGTCCTCTATCTTCAGCCAACTCCTGCAGGAGTAGCTGGACACCACCCAGGAGAGTTGCCCCGAAGGTGTCCCCCGAGCAAATACCAAGTCCCAGTCGGGACCTACCTCCCACTCCCGGGAGATTCTTGTCTCCCCCAGGCACCAGCAGGAGACGAGGCCGCAGCCCACACCTGACGGCGTGTCCCCTGACAGACCTCCACAGTCCCCGGACCCCCAGGCGAGCCCAGCAGCCCACCAACGCTGTCCTCCTCCTGCCTCAGAGCCTCCGACGCCAGACACGACTTCTCCACCTGTTTGGCTCCAGTCCCGAGGGCCACCACACCAGGTCGAGGCCCCACATAGGCGGGCCTCCCTGCACCACGACGACGAGACCCTGAGAGGAGGGTCTACATCAGGTCGAGACCCCAGGCAAGAGGGTCTCCCTGCAACGCCTCAGTGGATCGGACCCGGGTCGAGTCTCCCCCCAGCGGGTAAGGTGATTCCCGCCACGGGTAGAGCCCCCGGAGTTCCCCTTAAAGTGACAGAGTGATATCGCCCCAGAAAAACGGGCAAGATTAGTGACACCCCCTCCTATATCCGAGAAAGTGAAACAGGGACAGTGATACAGTGACAGTGCGAATAAGAGGGATCCCATCTATAAGTGCCCGTGACTACTTTCCCTTTATTAAAGACTATAATTCTGGACCCGTGAATCAAGTGTTGTTCCCCCAGCCCAGAATAGAGGAGTTCCCCCTTGCCAGTGTACGCGCGGGCGAGTGTCACCGCGCTGAGCCCAACAAGTCAGTTGTAGTGATCTGCTCCCCCTGTTCTTTTATAGTAATATTCCTCCCCTGGACCATTAAACCTATATATTCCTCTTGTACCAGTGAACTAAGACCTTTTGGGCTTTGATGAAAGACAGTCACATCCACTTATAGAACCCTAACCCATTGTAAAGTGTAATTACAGTGTGTGTGAACATCCCGTGCTATCTTAACGTAACTTTGTATATCTGTATCCCCTGTCCAGAATATCATTCTATGTAATATTGTCACGGTGTTAGAATTAAGGTAATAGATGTGTTAAAGGTGGACTGCCTAGTTTTTATGTCCTGTTCCTTTGTTAGTGCTTTACTTCCGGTCCGGAAAGAGGACCCCGCTCAGTAGCTAGTGTTTCTAGTACGAGGAGTCGGCCTAAAAACACTCAGCATAACATTTAGACTGGACGAACTCTTTGTCCTGGCTTTTCCACAGGTCTGTGCATCTATATTGAAAACTATATTTCTTCATATCCTTCAAGCAATTTGGCTTTTTCAGTTTCATTCCGTGTCCTCTTGTTACTCTCCCATCCCATACAAACAGATCTTTTCTGTCAATTTTATCTGCTCCCATCATGGCCCTGAACACTGCTCTCATGTCGCCCCCCTCTCTCCTTTCTTCTAAGGAAGGCAGATCCAGCTTTTCCAGTCTCTGTCTGTACGACAGCTCTGCCAGGCTATGGACCATCTTGGTCGCTGTTCTTTGTATTCTCTTATATCTTGTTTATATATTTCTTTTTCTGTGGAAACCACACTACTGCTGCATATTCCAACCTGGGGCGGATCGTGGCCACTATTAATTTTTTCATCTCATCCATGTAATGAAATGCTACTCTTACATTAGTCAAGAGATTATACGTCTCTCTGTCTTGTTAATGTGTTTTTCAGGTGACAAACTATCCTGGACCAGCACTCCCAAATCTTTCTCTTCTCGCGCTTTTGTGATTACTTCATTACCAATCGGTAGAGAGTTAGCCTGCAATCCTAATGGACCCAGGTTCAAATCCCCGTTGGGGCAGGGAACAGTTTCAGAAATTAAATTTCATAAAAGCAGACTTTACTGATTTACCAGAAGACCCGCCGACATGTCGTAAAAATACCCCCGCTAATACCAATACAGCAGTCTTGTATGAGACAGCTATGGATGGTGGGTGTTAGCGCCGAAGTGGTGACATGTAGAGGTGTATGGTATGTAGGAGGACTACTGGGCCTTGATAACGGGCTGTGAAGCCTATGCTCAGAGTCGGACACATACAAAAAAATAATAATTCAGTGATGCCCTCTTGGTGTAGGACTACATAATAGATAGATAGATAAATAGATAGATAGAGAGACAGATAGAAGCAGGAAGTCAGATGATGAGAAGGTGTTGTGTCTGCGAGAATCGAGCAGTGCTAAACATGCTTACACACTCTTAACACTGAGGAAAGCTGACGACAGCGGCCAGTAAGGAGATGATGCAGTTAGCTGTCAGCAGTCCTCTCGTGAACAAAGATCCACGAGGAACACACGTGACACACCCCTGCTACACCAGATTTTAGGAAAGAGTAGAATGAGACAAGCGACCCTAGAGAGAGGTCGAGACGGAGATTAGCCTTAGAACAGAGAGAGAGAGAGAGAGAGAGAGACAGGGAAGTAGCTACCTGGGACTTATACTCTTCCCATGTGAGAGACCTGTTTAATATTTCCAAGACAAATAAAAATAGTCCCATACTATTCTTTACCTCTCCCGTCACTACATGACATCTGGTGGGGAAGCTACTACAAGATATAAAAGGCGCTCGACCACAAGTCTAAAATATACTTCTCTACAAGTAACTACAAAGTCTTTATGACATTTGGTGGCAGCGAACGTATACGAACCTCGTCCACGAATCAACATTAAATTCCTACAAAATATCAAGATTGAAAACAACCAACAACATCAGCTCCTGACAGTATTCTCTCCATCCAGCCCCCTCCGTCTCCCAGATCATTACGCTGATGCAGAGGTCAAGAGATCACTCGACGCCTTGCAAGTAGCTTAACGACAAACCAGCAAATCTGCGGACATCGTCTCCGAATTAAAAGCAAATTTCTACAAAAGCAACCGAGACTACAAGATTAGCTTCAGTTCTACATTGAATCCTACAAAATACAGCCTACAGTGCAAATAGTCTACAAGTCTACGACGAATCAGCGAACTACAGCCATCTACAATCAACTACAATTAACAACTCTACGTCGTCTGTATAATCTACACGCACCTACAAGTAGCGGCAGTCTTCATCCCACAACGAGTAAATCACTAGAGAAAAGGACCGAGAAAACATCGACATAGAAAAACGGAACAAACAAACGAAGAGTGAGACACGACTCACAACTCATCTTACTCACTCATCTTCACTCAAGTTACTCATCGCTACTCATTCACCCACCACAGCTACCAGTGTGGGAAGCCGACGTCACCATGTGCTGAGATGACATCACAACGCGAGTCTGCTATGCCAAGCAACGTGTGACTGACACCAGGCACTTCTCACCCACTACTCATTACTCATTATTCACATAGCTCCTACTCATACTCACTTATTTTCACAGTTAAGTTGGAAATTCGACGTTCTATGCTGAGGTTTGCCTGGGACAGCCGTTAACCACTACAAATACCAGGCCATGGAGTTTCCTGAGTAATATCGTCCATCAACACACCACTAGAATTATCAAGAGATCTTCAATCAAACCTGTATTTTCTTCCGAGATCGACTTTTGTATCGACACACCTTTACGATCTGTATCAAGTGGGTAAAATTATACTTGCTCATTTCTTCTCAGTGCTAAAATTAGCTATATTCAACTTATTTACTCATCTAGTTTGCTAGGACATAAATAAACAAGAGGCATATTTCATAACATCATATCTTAATGACAGGAATATTTTTGCCACCACCCACGTTAATACCAGATGACACACAAATTGCCACAACATCAGACTCACAATTAAGAGACAGCCCACCCATTATACAACCCTCACCACACGTTAAAGATAAAGAAACAAATACGGGAGTTTCGGATGATGAGTGGGAAACCCATTCAGACATAGAGAGTGACGACTTTGCAGCTGCCTTGCATACGTATGCCAATATACTTAACAGGGTTCACCGGTCCGGTCATACATATTCCACCATTCCCTCACATAACGATAAACTCGTACAAGTTGAATTAACAGGGCAATCATTAAAAATGAATCAAGAAACAAATACTGCTGATCTAAAAACCACACCTCACGTTTTTGTGTATCACGAGGATAAGACTGCCCCAAAATTCTCTGGCACAGACAAAGATCGCATTGATGTCATTTCATTAATCAGTCAGTGCGAACAAATGTTCATCAAGCGCCACATACTAGATGAACAAGAGAAAATTGCTATTTTTTCATCTTGCATAAGCCAGGAAAGATGTCCAGCAAGCAGTTTATTGCGCTCCGATAAGCTACATCGTGCTAGGACATATGATGAATTTAAAACTGAATTTCTGAAGAAATTTTCTGGAGGTATGAACTTCTTGCCAGGTATAATTCCAGAATTACATAAAATTGTAGATCTTGTAAGGGAGCACACTACAAACCATGTGCTCAGTGAAATAACTGCTGATGTCTCCACAATCAAGAGAACCCTATTAGCTACTCTGGAGAATTCTAAGTGGATAACAGATGATGGAAAGATGTCCCCAGACCTCGTCGTGGACATCATTGGTTATGTAGCTGCCTTGTGTAAATTACCTGATAGAACCCTTAAGATCGCCAAAACGATCGCGTACACCCCAGGAATGTGCTTACTAGACTTAATGAACGAGGTAGAGATGCAGTGCAGTAAAGCAGGTGTGGTCGACACACATGCACATTCTGGTAGAATCAGGGTACCTGAGACAGTATCAGCTGTGAAAACATCTACACCGACCCCAAACAGAGAACAAAATCGATCGCGACCAGAAATGAGGCAGCCCAAACAAACAAAGACGCCTAGACCTCGTTCCCACACGCCTTCCTACAGGCAGTTTCATAAGTTTTCGCGCAGCCCGAGCAGGTCTCGCGCCATAAACAACACTTCTTATGGGAAATCACCTCGTAGGTCACAGTCAAGGGATAGGTCCATTCTGTGTCATTACTGTGCAAAACCAGGACACACAAGGTATGAATGCTTTATCAAGGCAAAAGAGGATAATCAAAAGACACAAGGATTTGGTCCTTACTGTAGGCATCATAGATACCAAGGGCACTGGACTAGTGATTGCAAAACAGTAGAAAAAATTGTGTCTATGTTCAAATCGGGGGAAGACCAAGTCATGACAAAAAACGAACAAACGTAAAGAAGAACAAGGTTAAACTTCACATAGGAGGCATGTTGGGAAATGAGTGTATCTTGATACCAGCGGTATGTGAGGATCAAAACGTTTCCTTATTTTTAGATACAGGCTCTCCAGTGAACTTAATAACACATGAAGAACTAAACAGAATTCTTAAAAATAAAAAGAAAGTAACTTTTCTGGATGAAGCTGATTTAGAATTATACACAGTAGATGGTCAAGAGATTACAGTAAAAGGTATGATAAGATTAAATCTCAGTTTCACAGAAACTACAAGACCATTCTCTGCATTGTTCTATATCGTTGAAAACTTAGCAATTAAAGCTCATATGTTACTGGGCTTAAGATCCATGAGAACTGAGAACATAACTATACTCCCACAAATGAATGGAATAGACTTTGATAATGAATTCATAGAGGAAATACTTTCAGAGCCCTCACCGATTGGTAGAAGAGAGCCAAAAAGAATTGGTAATATTAAAGGCTTAAACAAACATACACAAACAGATGAGTGTATAAATCCACTTACACCAGCAACCCCATCCTCCAGAATTAGTGACCCAGATAACAGTATTGATTTATCAATTTTTCCAGCCCATCTCACTAATGATTTGGTTATACCACCTAATTCATACATGAAGGTTACCATAAAGAGCAAATTACGGAATAGTACTGTTCTTGTCTTAGAAGAATTATGTAAAGTAAAGGGATTGTCAGTAGAAAACGCATTATGTCATACGAACGACGAAGGGCTAACTCAGATATTCATTATTAATCACATGAATGGGGAAGTTCAGTTGAAGAAGGGAACTTGCATATAGTTAATATTGAAAAATGTTCCGCCCCTGTGAAGGAAATAAATATTGGTGGAGTAACAAGTGAGATAAAATCTACGGATAGAGAAAGAATAAAAGAGAATTTAATTCACTCAGGTGAATTTGACGAAGAATATGATTTGTTAACCCTGCTGGAAACACACAGGGACACCGTAGCATTGCCCGGAGAACAATTAGGGTGTACTAACTTGATTAATCACATGATTAATGTGCACCCAGAAACACCACCAATTTTCGTACCAGCTTATCGCATACCACACTCCCAACGTACACTTGCAAATCAGTATGTCGATGAAATGTTAAAGCTTGGAATTATTGAGCCTTCAGTTTCTCCGTGGAACGCTCCCCTTTTCTTTGTGCCCAAGAGAAATGGAGAAATGCGTGCGGTAGTAGATTACCGTAAACTAAATAATCACACTATACCAGACAGATTTCCCATGCCATTGCTAAGTGATGTTCTACAGAATATTGGTCCTGAGAATAATATATTCTCGACCATCGATCTCCTAAACGGATACTATCAGATTCCGGTATCTCAGGAGTCACGTAAATACACTGCCTTTTCAACAAACAGAGGCCATTATCAATATACAAGAATGCCAATGGGACTGAGGACAGCCCCGGTACGTTCCAGCGTCTTATGAATTACGTATTGTCCGGAATTTTAGGACAAGGAATATTTGTTTATCTTGACGATATTATTATCGCAACGAAGAATATTAAGGATCATCTCAGGAAATTAGACTTACTCTTACAAAAGCTTAGTGATGCTGGATTAAAAATTAAACTTTCTAAATGCAAATTTTGCTTTAAGGAAATAAATTTCTTAGGCCACAAATTAAGTTCTGATGGTATTCACACCACTGATGACAAAATACAGGCAGTGAGAGATTTTCCTGAACCCACTACGACTGACGAAGTTAGACAATTTTTAGGTCTGGCTGGGTACTATAGGTCCTTCGTACCACAGTTCTCTCATATAGCCTTCCCTCTATTCCAACTACTCAAAAAAGATGCTGTATTCCAATGGGAAGAAGAACAAAAAAGGGCATTTAACAATCTAAAAATTAAACTAACAAATGCACCTTGTTTAGCATATCCGAATTACACGAAATCATTTCTTATTTGTACAGACGCATCAGTTAAAGGATTAGGGGCTGTACTGATGCAGGAAGATAAAAGAGGAAAGAATCAACCAATTGCATTTGCCAGCAGACAAACAAGAGGTGCGGAGAAAAATTATAGCACTACAGACTTAGAGGCACTTGCAGTGATTTTTGCATTACAAAAGTTTCGAGATTTGGTATATGGTTACGAAATCCACTTATTCACCGACCATAAACCACTGGTGGGTATGTTTAAAGAAAAACTCCTTTCTGGGAGGAGAGCAAGATGGAAATGTACAGTTGAAAACTACAATGTACAAATTCATTATATACAAGGTAAAATGAATATAGTAGCTGACGCATTATCTAGGAACCCGAACACAATTCAGGTCGCGGCGTTAGATCTCAAAGGAAATATCCCAAACCACGAGGATATCGCAAAGGCACAAAGACTTGACCCAGTATGGTCAAAAGTAATATACAAGTTAGAAAGTGGAGATGACATACAATTACCCAAACTTCATGTCCCACTTGAACAATTCACAATGGTCAATAATACATTATACAAAATTAACTCTAAACAACCAAAACGCCAAAGAAATACTAACCAGTTGGTAGTACCTAATGACATGATACCCCAAGTATTACGAATGATACACGACAGCCCACATGCAGGACACCCTGGAAAGGATAAGACATTCAACCAAGCCCAGCTATTATATTACTGGCCTTCATTACGAAGAGATATAAACAATCATATAGACAGATGCGAATCATGTGCGAAACACAAAGGATACCCAATCACACCTGCACCGATGGGTAATTACCCAGTACCACATCAACCATGGGACGTTGTCGCTGTTGATTTACTCAAGATGCCATTATCATACAATAATAACCTATACTTATTCGTGGCAACGGATCATTTTTCCCGTTATGTCATTTTAGCTCCAATTAAAGATAAGACAGCAGAGACAGTAGCAAAGGCAATAACAGATAATGTAATATGTCGCTTTACTACCCCAAAGGTATTAATAAGTGATAATGGAGGAGAATTTAATTCTGAGATCTTACAAGAAATATGTAAACAATACAACATCAAAAAGGTTAACGTTTTGGCCTATCATCCAGCATCGAATGGGTTGGTAGAGAGACAAAATAAAAAGGTATTAGATGTGCTACGACACATTCTCAGTGAAAATTATGCAAGCTGGGATGATTGGATTCCCAGAGTAGAGGCCTCCATTAATGGGTCTATAAATAAATCCATTGGTGACACACCACATTTCATTATATATGGCACAGATAAAAAATTACCATATGAGCTCCTAGAAGGTGACAGCATGCCTATATACAATTACGATGATTACTCTAAACTCCGTTTACGTGAATTCCAGGACATTCACAAAAGAGTGAAAAAACAATTAACGATGTCCAAGGAAGAAATGACGGAGGCATTTAACAAGAAGGCAAAAGATTCACCTATCAGCTTAGGAGATATTGTTTACGGAGTCATTCATACGAGAGACAATAAATTATCCCCTAAATTTGAGGACCCATACAGAGTAATTAACATAAAAGCAAACAAAGTTTTAATTAAGTCACTTTCAAGTGGCGAGGAAAAACAAGTTCATATTGACCATTTAAAACGAGTTTCAAGGGAATTATCACATAATTATTCAGCCTCGGATACAACCGAACAGGTGAACGTACCTCAAGAAACCATGAAGCAAGAACACAACAATGATTACAAAAAGAAATTAAGGTCATATACCAAACAATCGAACATAGGTGCAACTATTCCAGTGAAATCTACAGTACATCATTTACGAGAATTAAATATCGATTTAAACTCCTTCTGTAAATGAAATAACAGCCAACCGTAACGCACATCATCACTATCATCAACCACAGCTTTATAGGAAATTAATAGATTTTTTTTTCGGTAGGTTACGATGAAGGGACTTATGCTATGGATTCTCCTATACATAGTAAGAGTATATGCGCACCTAGACCCCAAGCATATAGTACGACAAGGATGCCTCATAGCTCCAACGGCCACGACTACAATCGTCAAGGACGTCATGAGTACTGAAATAAGTCTAGATTACTTGTATGACTTACCTACTTATCTAGAAAGACTTGCGACGCCGATGCGAACTCTGGACTTCAAGATAGGGAATTATGTTTCACAAGCACATAACACCAAGGAAGTGGATGAAATGGTGAAGTTAGCGAAATGGAAACTAGAACAGGCGAAGTCAACTATGCTCGTCATGATCCAAGATCTCCCATCTTATGGAACGGAGGTACTGAGCGACAGGAACAATATCACACGTACTCGCCAAAAGCGCGGTTTGTTCGATCTGGGCGGCGCAGTTCTTGGGAACATCTTTGGATTGGCTACAGAGGATGACCTTAAAGAAATAAACAACAAATTTAATAAGATAGCTCAGGTACTAACATACCAAGATAAATTCATCATAGGACAGAACTCAGCAATGAAGACAATTGTGAAAAATCTGAAACAAGCAGAAAACGTAGCTCTCGAGAGTGTAGATAAAATAAATGAATTAGAGGGCAACGTTACTCTTTTCCAGCACTTCTCCATCATCACAGAACATATTGACACGATTCTACTACAATTAGAGAACACTAGAGATCATTTCAGGGCACTTATGCAAGGAATTTCGAATGCTGGTGATGGCAAGATCCCAAATGACTTACTCCCAGTTCATGAGCTACGTCAGATAGTTAGTCAGGGCATACATAAACATAAATTGAAGCCATTGTTCCGCAGTAGGGAATTTATGCAATATTACCCGTACTTAGAAGCAACACTAACACCAACATCAGTGATAGTTCATGTACCATTCATCACGGAAGACCTGTTCACAGTATACCAAATACACCCCTTCCCCTATAGAAACAACAACACTTTGGTCATCATCAACATCAACACAGACACCGAACTCATCATGGTCTCCAAGAGACGAGACACTGTCACTTTCGCAAGTGAGTCAACGATTGAGCGAAAGTGCCGCACATCCTTACATGCTGTTCATCTTTGTCCTGCGTACATTTTCACGTTTCAGCCTACTGATACGGTCCCTTGTGAAATGGCTATCATCAGCAATAACAATATTCATCATCATTGCAACTTCACTTTTGCTCCAGATAAACTTGTACACCATCAACGCATTGGACACTCGCAGTTTTTTTTATTTCCCTCATAACACATCAGTTTACATAGTCTGTCCAGATATACCACCATCTCATACATCAGCCTCAGGATTATACATAGCACCAGACTACTGTGCGGTATTTACACCATCCATGTCTACTTTTTCCACCATCAATCACTACGCCATTATCAGCCATACACACAAACATTTCCACCCACTGCCTAATATGAACTTAAACATGAGCACAAGTATTAAGCTGACTTCACCTAAGTTTGAAACTATGCAGCTGATCAATGAAACAATGAAGCCCTGGGAAGATTTGAGTTTGAGTATGTTCAACCCATATTACGTGTATAGCCAAGCACCTTCTGTCTTTATAATCATCTGCATTGTAGTTGCAGTACTGCTGTTCGCAATGCACAGAATGCATGCAAGAATTGCTAATTTGGAGTCATTATTTAGTGGGGGAGAGTTAACATCACAGTTAACCACCCTGAATGAAGTGTATATATTTTGTATATGGTATTAATTATATATATATATATATATATATATATATATATATATATATATATATATATATATATATATATATATATATAATAATAATACAAAGAAGAATGACCCATATATGACAGACCAGTACCATTATCTTTAAATGAAATATTAATAACTATTACAATAATCTTAATTTTAAACTATTTTTATTCTTGCATGTATGCATTTCACTATAATATCCCAAGTACATACTGTATTACAGTTAAATAATTTATTTAATGCATTTATTCAAATATGTATACAACTTATTTAAAATGTAATATTACTGAATAATCACTATTTACTATGAATAATATATGTATACAATATTCATACAATTATGTTACTTTACAATATTATGTATTTCACTTAATTAGCTTATAAGTTCATTATAATGTGTATGTAGTATGTATTAATATGTTATAACTATTAAATGTCGATGGTACGCCATTTTCGCGCGTCCGAGCAAATGTAGGACTACATAATAGATAGATAGATAAATAGATAGATAGAGAGACAGATAGAAGCAGGAAGTCAGATGATGAGAAGGTGTTGTGTCTGCGAGAATCGAGCAGTGCTAAACATGCTTACACACTCTTAACACTGAGGAAAGCTGACGACAGCGGCCAGTAAGGAGATGATGCAGTTAGCTGTCAGCAGTCCTCTCGTGAACAAAGATCCACGAGGAACACACGTGACACACCCCTGCTACACCAGATTTTAGGAAAGAGAGAGTAGAAGGAGACAAGCGACCCTAGAGAGAGGTCGAGACGGAGATTAGCCTTAGAACAGAGAGAGAGAGAGAGATAGCGAGACAGGGAGGTAGCTACCCGGGACTTATACTCTTCCCATGTGAGAGACCTGTTTAATATTTCCAAGACAAATAAAAATAGTCCCATACTATTCTTTACCTCTCCCGTCACTACATGACATCTGGTGGGGAAGCTACTACAAGATATAAAAGCCGCTCGACCACAAGTCTAAAATATACTTCTCTACAAGTAACTACAAAGTCTTTATGACATTGGTACTTTTACCCATATCCAATATTTTACATTTTTTTGCATTGAATTTCATTTCCCACATCCGGCTCACATCATGAATCCTATCCAAGTCCTCCTGCAGCATTTTACGGTCTTTCTCAACTTCTATTCTCCTCAAGATCTTTGCATCGTCAGCAAACAGACTTGCATAACTGTTCATTCCATCTACCGTATCGTTTACGTAAATCAGGAACATTACTGGCGCTAACACCGAGCCCTATGGGACTCCACTTGCTACTTCCCTTCATCCAGACATCCTGTCCTTTATTACTGTCCTCATTTGTGTGTCTCTCAAGAAGTCTCTCATCCACTCCAGGAGATTTCCCTTCAGTCCTCCTATGTGCTCCAGTTTCCACAGTAGTCGCTTATGGGGTACCTTGTCAAAGGCTTTCTCCAAATCTATATACACACAATCCACCCAACTGTCTCTTTCCTGTAGCACGTCAATCGTTCTTGAGTAAAAGTTCGACAAGTTGGAAACACACGACCTTCCACTTCTAAATCCAAATTGACTTTCAGCCAAAATGTTCATCTCCTCCAGATATTTTATCCATCTGCTTTTCAGGATTCTCTTAAACAGTTTTGCGACTATGTAGGTCAGGGACACTGATCTATAATTCAGGGGTTCTTCCATGTTTCCTCTCTTATAAATTGGTACCACATTGGCCGTCCATTCCCGAGGCGCTTTCCCTTCTTCCAGAGAACACACAATTAAACAGTGAATCTTATCCGCCAGTTGTTCTCTGCATTCCTTCAGTACTCATCTGGTCCTGGGGCTTTCCTTACATCTTGAGTTTCCAGTAAATTATACACTTCCTGCGCTTCCACTTTTATATCTTTTATTACTGCATTTCTAGTCACTCTCTCCCCCTCCACAAAATCCTTCGCTTTAGTGAAAACCGATTAGTGTGTGTGTGTGTGTGTGTGTGTGTGTGTGTGTGTGTGTGTGTGTGTGTGTGTGTGCGGAATAGGTAATGCAGTGTGACGTCACCTGCACTGTTGAATCACTTAACCAAAAGGAAAAGCTCTATTGTATAATTCGAACCGTGTTATTGTTGTATTACACCGGTATTATCGCTATGTTTGTATGCATTATTGTTTCTGTGTTTACTCTGAGCGGTATTACTGTTAGTTTACTAAGAGGACTATCATCCCTGTGTTTATGCGAAGTATCTATCTATCTATCTATTGCCAGACGCCTTAATCCCATGGGTGGCCACAAACAAATCGCCTCCATGTCTCACGGTCCCCCGCCATTTCACTGCCCTGCTCCCAGCTCACACCCCCCTCTCTCACATACCTCTCCACACCATCCATCCATCTTATCCTTGGCCTCCCTTTCCCTTTCCCCCCTCCACCTCACTCACATACACTTTCCACGTCAGTCTCTCACTCTCCATCCTTTTCACATGGCTATACCACCTCAGTGTGTTTCTCCAAACGCTTCCTATCACATCCACATCCACACCACAACGCTCCTTCACCTCCTCATTTGTCAGTCTCTCTCCATGTGATTCCACATGGAGATTTTTGTTTAAAAGTAATATTGCTGTCATTAAGACCGATGTTTTCTTGCCTTTACAGTGAGAAGTATTGTCTTCGTGTTTGGTCTTTCATGAGTAGTATTATCTGTTTATTTTTTATAAGTAGTTTTATCGTTGTGTTTACTACTTTGAGGAGTTTTATCGTGTTTACTACTTATCAGGTTTATCTGCTTTGAGGAGTTTTAACATTAGGTTTAGTGAGGTTTTATCAACTCTGACCAGTTTTATCCTTATGTTACTTACTTTGAGTTTATGATTGTGCTTACTACTTTGAAAAGTTTTATTACTGTTTACTTTCAGGAGTTTTATCGTGTTTACCACTTTCAGGAGCATTTGGTTGTTTTTTACTACTTTATCGCCACTTGTAAATTTTCTTCAGACGGAACAGTGAAGATATTTGTTTACTTGACAGTACACACAACGTGGCCAGAAACAAGTGTTTCGACACCTGTTGCCACGTTATGCCGCTGGATTTTCTTACTGGATCTGCATCATTCGAATTATGTCCATCATTCCCCCTCCCCCTTCCCAGAAAAGGCGAAATGATAGGCAGACTTTTCTCCCTCCCTGCACATTTACATACCTCTAATGGAGCCACCACACAAGCAGCAGAACACTGCACAGGCTTGGCTGAACCGCTGCCCGGATCAACACCACGATCTATCAGGCAGTCCTTTACCACAAGCCACTTCGCATAGCATCGGGAATAACACTGCGGAGCAACCGATTGTGCGATTGGTGCTGGTGTGGTGGGCTGGAGTTGTGGCGGTGAGGGATCACATCGCCTTTGTCGGTCCTCGTCCAAAGTTCGGGTCAGACAGTATGATGTTCCCACGATCAGGCAGCGAGAGATACATGGCGTCCTGTAAGAGCTGTGGAGAGCGACTCCGCGGTTTTAATGGTAGACTGGGACCCACCGACGGTCCGGTGGTGTGGCCGTGGTCCAACCCACAGAATATCCCCATCATCCTTAGAGGCAGAGAAAACACAGGGTCGTTTGCATATTTTTCAGTAGGTTTGGCATTTACAGTGGTTAGGGTATGAACACAAAGAAAGCAGGTTACCCGATTGTAGGTTGGCAATGACACGCGTCTTCATTATAACGATGATCTCAGGCGTGGTCGCACTCAGTAAAAAATTATTTGATGGAGTATTGTAAACTTAAGAACTGCATCGAAAAGCTGCATCGCCAGCTATTTACTAGTCCCTCCAGTATTACCAGTGAGGTGAAATGGTTTGGCAGTGAAGAATGGCAGTAACAGAAGCGTGGAAGTGGATGCACTATGACGGAAAGAGTTGACCTGAATTGCGATAAAACGAAGTGGGAAAAATGGGTGATGAGTTATTGATATGATCAGAAGTACAGGTGTTAATGGAAGAGGGAGGCCAAAAAGTAGATGGAAGGATGGTGTCACAAGCTTTGAATCAAAGAGGTCCAAGCGTTCAGGAGGATGTGAGAGGTGTGTATGGAATCGAGAAAGCTGCAGTAAAGTGGTATTCAGAGGGAAGCCTCGTTGTTAATGGTATATAACAACCAAGCAGTGAAGCAACTGGGATAAGTCACACAGCAGCCAGCAAGGTTTGACTGCGGTAATGACAGTATATTGAAGTAATGAGACTAACAGGAAATAAATGAAGTTGCTTTCTCCTAAATTAGAGTGCTAACTTGACAATTAAAAATCCACCCAAAGCTAAATAAAATGTATAGATGGGAGAAGAAATAAAGACTCCCTCAAAGCTGTTAATATATCAGGTGGCGACAGAAATATAATAAAATAGATGTCTTTAGGCTGAGATGGTGATTTTGAAGCTACTCTGAGTCTTCCTGCTGTGGTGTACTCTTGTAGCCATCACCCTCAGAGCCGGGGATGAGGTAGTACGTGGCGGATGGTGTGAGTGAAGCAGGGGTGGCGTGTGTACCGTCTTCAGGCGCCTCACAGTCCTGCACCCTCTCCCTACGATCAAACCAGCGGCACAAATGGTGGACCTGTGGAGGGGAGGGGGGCAAGAAGTCAGGGTAATGTAGTTTCATCGCTCAGTTCTTAATCTACTGAGCCCTAGGATGTCCTCTTTTTATTCTTTCCGTATCCTGACGATTTTACTCAGCTTTGGACAGAATTTTGAAACTGGGGGGCAGGGGTAGATACAGCCTTAAAAAAAAAAAAAATCAATACTGTAGCCTTTCCTGAGCTGAGTGGACAAAAAATGTAATATCGTGAAAAATAAATGTAAAGGACGTCACCCGAATTCACTTGAACCTGCCAGCTTCATGTGCCTCATCTAAAGTACATCTTATGCCTTCCTCCTATTTCCTAAAATTATGATGTTAAAATAGCATGACAGAACTCTGGTAAACAGGAAATAAAGGCAGCTGCCAATGTTATTCTCTGTTCACATTAACGTACCTTAAAACTGCCTTCTTATCTTAATGTTCGGCTGTAACAGAAAAAAAAAAAAATAGAATGTGGTACTGTTATCTATTTGTCTGTCTATCTGTCTATATCTGTCTATCTGTCCATCTATCTGTCTGTCTGTCTATCTATCTATCTATTATATATATATCTAAAAAGTGCAATTGAAAGGATGCAGAGTAGTACTACTGTCTTACTCTGACGTTCATCTGTGGGAAAGAAACTGCAAAATGACGAAAATCCCCAAGCATTTAAGGTGTACGAACTATTGTTTTGTAGTGAGAGTTTGTACAGCGAAGTTACCGTAATCAGCGCTCCAAATGCACCCAACATTCCACCCGCCACGACATCCCACCAGTGGTGTTTGCTGTCCCAGATGCGAGACTGGCAGCAGAACACCGCCCAGGAAGCCCACGCCAGCTGCAGCCACGGGGCCAGCAGATACGAGCACACTCTCCACAGCCGCCGGTGGATGTATACCTGTGGAACCATATGAACTGGAAGCTTCTCGTGACATCATGATTATGGCCTGGCTGTGGGAAGCATGCGCTGAAGAGTTTGGTCCAGAGTGATAAGACGCAAACAAGCATCACATCACAGTAACGATCGTGAAGACAGAGATGGCTTCAGTTAGAAAAGGTATTGTTTAGCTTCAATTAGGAAAGGTATTGTTTATTTTACTTTTTGCTGCTTTCAGACGTTTTTATCCAACTTGGGAGAGAAATTTCCATCAGGGGAATTGGATATAGTCTTCATTATCCCCTTCCACGTTGGTTTGGGGCATGAAGACTATAATTTACAGGACATGATCGCAGGGAAGGAGGTTAATCAAGAGAGTGATGAGAAAAGAAACGATTACATGAAACTAACAATCATGAAGACAGCGGAGAAGACGGCGATGGCTGAGTGACCTGACGGGAAAGACTTCATGCTGTCGACGACCTGGGGATGCGGCAGCTGGTGTGGGTTGGTGCAGTCTCGCCACGTCACATGCACGTAACTGATGAACAAGAACAAACAGACAGTCAGCTTTTGCACAGAACGGAAGGAACAAGAAGGTAGTTTTTGCACGTAATTAAAAAAACAAGAAGACAGTCAATTTTTGCTGCCCCAATTTGTCTTAGAACTCCATGGGAGAAGCCTACATGTCAGTACTGTGCCTGAAGAACTGAGGTTATGGAAGAAGTGGCTGAACTCACATCTTTTGACACTATTCCTGAATAAAGTTGTCATAAGATACTCCTCTGAAACTAATCTTACATAACGTTGGACTGCCTACTCACACCTGGTCACACTGCGCCTCGGTTAAGTTGGGCCGACACACATCCCAGAAGTTCGGTCGTGCCTCTGCTACGGCGATTTTGATGAAGTTTATAAAGAATATGGTGAAGACGGTGCCCACGCCACTGTCCCACATGTACACAAACGCACGCACCAGGGTCTTGCGTAGAGATGGTTTGTGTGGCTGTGGAGTATTCTTGGGGGGACAGGCCCACTCTAGCATCACCATCTGTTGATAAGGGACTGGAAGTAAATAAACATGGGGTAGGACTTTTGATGAACAGTTAAATAATAATACTGAAGAATGTGATAAAAGATGAGAAATTCACAATGGAAGCAAATTAAGCATGACAGTAGCCTACCGTACCGGTCACATACCATACTGATGCCACATACCATAGTCACATAGCATACTGGTGACATACCATACTGAAGGGAATGATGGTAACCACAAGCGCGAGCACTAAGTGGGACACAGTGCTGGTGTGGTAGATCCTCCTGATGTCTGGGTCGTGGCAGCTGATGACGGTGTGTGAGGGCGTCCATAACTTTTCCAGCTGCGTCGCCACACCCACCACCACTGTCACGCGCAAAAATACGCCATCTTCACTACCCTTACTCTAATATAGCTGATTTTTAGAGACAGATAGATATATATGAGTTGGAGGGACACACAGGAAAGGGCTTATGTGAGAATGGTCCCATTTCTCCAAACATTCTCCATTAGCATCGCCACACCCAACCCAAGCTGACCTAACCAAACCTGACCTAACCTCACCTAACCTAATCTAATCTAATATAATATAATTTAACTTCACCTTACCTTACTCAACCCAGCCTGACATACCCTAACCTATTCTTAATCTAATCTAACCTCACCTTACCTCCACCTTCACTACCAATAAAACACCTGTGTCATCTAACCTCACCTTACCTCCACCACCTTCACTACCAGTAAAACACATGTGTCGGCGAGGTACGAGCGAGGGCATTTAAATCCTAAAGTATTGATATTTGGCCTTGCACCCCGAGGATGTCTTGGGTATAGTGATGACTATCTACCTACCAAGTTTCATGTCTATACGACAAACTGTCTGGCCTTTGGCCATCTTTCGAAGATTTTCGACATGCTGCACTTGGCACGTGTCACGTGCCACGTGCACCGTCTTGATCTGATGAAACCTATGTAGAAAACAAATATGAAAGAATTGGGCTATCATATGGTGCAAACCACGTTGTGATCAGCCCTGTGGTTGCTGAGATATAAGCTTCTCAAAAGCGTTACAGTCGGGCCTCTCATATGTGAAAATGCCAATACTTGATGAGAGACTCGCGAGGGCTTCGCCCTTTGCTACTACTACCACTACTACAACAACTACTACTAATAATAATAATAAATACTACTACTACTACTGCCACTACTACTATTCTGGGCTGTTTCTCACCTGCAACGAAGATAATGTTGAAGATGATTCTCCTCGCCCTCCTGGAGCTGCACTTCATCCTGTCTTCGTTTACCTTGCAGCACCTGTTAGAAGGCACATTTTTACAGCTTACATTTTTTACATTTTTGAGACGCTAGCGAGGGACGCCTTCCCGTGGTGACGCCGATGCACCTAGATGAAGGACACGGCTGGATGCACAAACGTTTCTCATCCTCAACCCCCACTACAGGGCCAGATGAGCCTGGGAATGTTGTTGCTACTACTATTACTACTACTACTATAACTACTACTACTACTACTACTACT
Source organism: Coenobita brevimanus (assembly GCF_032717465.1). NCBI lineage: Eukaryota > Metazoa > Arthropoda > Malacostraca > Decapoda > Coenobitidae > Coenobita > Coenobita brevimanus. The sequence goes on along the minus strand of NC_137051.1, from coordinate 35,071,403 downwards.
ACTATAACTACTACTACTACTACTACTACTACTACTATAACTACTACTACTACTACTACTACTACCACCACCACCTTTATCGCATTAAACACCCAGCTACAAATTCAAAGCACAAAGAGTCGGGCTTGTGACGTCAAAGCAGCTGCCACGGAATCACATTTTTTGGCAATTGTACCGTTATTATTCTAACTTAACCCAGATTTTCAACCTTTCGGAATGTATTTGACTTGGTTCGGTGACGGAAAGAAAAGATGCTATGGCTCTACATCCTTTCCGCAGCACTTCTTCGTGACTGGCACCATATTCTGTTATTATTGTTATAACTGTATATTCATGACGGAGAGACGGGAGTTTTAGGCCAAGTTAAGGTAAATGGGTATAGAGGAGGCGAGGGTGAACGGGGAAGAGGGAAGGACGTGGGGGAGGGGCAGTGTTATGCAGCCTCGTGTGATGGATGTTATTGCTAGATGGAAACGGAATAATTTGGCGTTCAAACGGGCATGTGGGTTACCAGTGCCTGTGTGTAAGTGGTCTCTCTCTCTTTCTCTCTCTCTCTCTCTCTCTCTCTCTCTCTCTCTCACCTTTACAGTAAGATGAAATGCAGGCAAGGTGATAACACTAGATATCATAGCTTTTTGGAAATATAGTCCAGTATGTGAACAACGCATAAAATTACTGTGGTTAGACGAATCATTAAGGAACAGAGTGACGGCATTAGAATTTAGTGCATAGATTGGTAAAGAGCTGAGCGAGGTTTGATTTGCTTCTCTGCCGGTAGATTTTTATGTAACGCGTTAAGGAGGAAAGTTACGGACGTGCCCCAAGTGTGAAGCAGATGCAGTGGAAGAATAGACCAACTTTTGAAACTCTGTATATAGTCCTCACTTGCTATATAACTTCATTTTTTTCCTTTTTCACCTGCACAAACACTCGACCGCTTCCAACACTCTTCAAGCTGTAAGTGCCTGATAATGAATTGCTCTACTTAATCCTGACTATATATGTAGTCTTCTCCAATCCCCCTCCCTCCCTCTCTCTCTCTCTCTCTCTCTCTCTCTCTCTCTCTCTCCATAATATATATTATATCTATCTAAATATCAATCTTTGTATACTGTGTCTGCCTGTTTGTCTGGCTGTCTACCCATCTTTCTATCTATCCATCTATCTTTCATAAGTTGTATAAAATCATCTGCAATCACTCAGTCAATCAATCAACAGATCATGTTAGTGGATGGGTTAAGACATCATTTTGCGCCCTTTTTCACACAGGCTGAGGGACAGTACCCGGGTGAACAACTCTAATTATCGGTCATATATCGTTTATTTAACTTCTGGCGCATCTTTATCTCTTATCTGAGGAGGCGCTATCTCGAGCACCGACCTCTATACAGGAGGGGTTAGGTGTGGCCTCTTTACTGGACGCCTTCACGTGGTGGCACTGATAGAACTGGGTGGCTCGACTGTCTGATTATACACACCTCACCTCAGCTCCCTCTCTATCCCCCAAAAGGAGTATGGTGGGCTGCAGGAGGAGGGCAACTTAAGCCTGCAGTCCACTGAGTTCACATTCATTCATGCCACTGTCTTTAAGCTTTATTCAGTTTATGAGAATCCGTAATAATTAATAAATTGATGAAGTTCGCATCAAACCCTTCCAGCTCGAAAAGTATATTGTAATCTGAGTCAAAATTTCTGGAGACAAGAATTGAATTAAAAACACGTCATTGTAGAAAACGGGGCTAGGGGTGGATGACCTGCCGACACCCCTTGATGGCATGAGAGAGAGAGAGAGAGAGAGAGAGAGAGAGAGAGAGGGAGAGGACATTTGAACCGCTATACCATCAGGCGTAACACATTCACTGGGTGGTCCATATATATCGCTTCTTTTTTCATTCCACCTGAAGATTTTTTGTGTGTTCGGGGGACGGCTCAGACGGTGTTATTAATGTCTACCTTGCTTTATTTATTAATTTCTTACGTCCACTGGCACACACACACACACACACACACACACACACACACACACACACACACTGAGCCGTCCCAGGAGCACGTTATGTATTGCTGGGTGAGTTTCTAGAGGGGCGGTATTCACAGACTACCCTTCATTACTAACCGACAAGAAGAAGTGGTGCCAAGACACAGCAAGCCCGTCCCCGGCAGTCATTTAAGTGCTGACATAAACACAACAGGATATCTAGTCAAAGATGTCACATATTAAATTTGAAGTAAATCGGGTGGAAATTGACGATTTTATGCCCATTTGAAATTTTAGGCCCGACCCACCTGACACTGACCCCCCCCCTACCGCTGACTGGGGGGTGACCCCCTGATGTAATAAGGCATGTTATAGGATGCAGATTTGAAAGATGCATCTTTAGGTTTGGGTTTCATGTCGATATGACGAATTTGAAAGAAGTTACGGCAATTTTTTTTTTTTTTTTTTTTTTTTAATTTTTGGGAGCCTACAGCCTGGGCCTTGGCCCTATTTGGCCCAAATTTACTCAGGTGATCAGAAGGTCATAGCCCATCTTCCCTGTAATTTTAATCAAAATCGCACCTGTAGTTTTCGCGTACAGTTGTTAACAGACAGACAGACAGACAAACAAACAAACAAACAAACAGACAAACCGAGTGAAACAACCCCCGTCTCCTAGCCCCTCCGGGGCGGGGACGGGCAAATTAAACGCAAAAAGATGCATACGGTTTTATCGATTACCCTGCTTAGAGGTAATGGCGGTGTGACGTTTGAGAGTAAGACACTTTTTTTTTTTTCCCCCTTTTTAATGTGTTCGACCCTGGGCATAGCTTTAACAGCCTGTTCCCTGAGACCCAGCAGTCCTTCTACGTACATCAGCTCCACATGTCACCACTTTGACGCAAACACCCACCGTCCACACTAAACACATGCTAGGGCTGTCTCATATAGGACTGGTGTATTGATATCAGCAGGGGTGTTTTGACGTCATGTCGGCGGGTTTTATGGCAGATCTTTAGTGAAATTCATATCGCTAACCTATTCCTTGTCCCAACCAGGATTCTAACGTGGGTTCACTGAGATTGCAGTCCACATCTCTACCGGCTCAGCCACCGCCTCCCCCTAGTATTTGGTGGTGGACGTCCGTGAACAGAGACGCCTTCTGTCTCAACCTCTCTAGTTGACTCGCTACATAAGGACACTATATTGAAGTGGTAAGTGGCCCCCCACTTGCTGTGGCCCATTACACCTTTACGGCAGACATTTCTGTTTATTCATTTATTTATTATTCGTTACCATTTTCACGTAGTGCCTATCGACTGCACGAGAATCATTGCGGCAGACATTACCTATTTATTTACTTATTTATTGCATGCAGGTCGCCCAGAGTACTGCCAGGCGAACAGGAACATAAGGGAGACGAAATTTGCCCCAGAACCTCGTCGGGCCGCGAAATGAAGCTTGATATGTTCCCTTGCACCACCGACTCTCCCAAATAGTGTAGGGAATGTGAGGAATGATGGTGCCAGGCCGCTCCATTACTCTAGGCCAAAAGGAGAGCACCGGAACGAGCGGAAAGGCAGGAAGGGAAGTAAAGGGAGAGGGTGTAGGAAAGGAACCTATGTGGATGAGCGGGTGTAGGGAAGGGGGTGTGTGTAAAGTGTACAATATGTCAGGCAAGAATGAGGGGCCTGTAGGAAAGGAAGAGGATGTGTAGAAGAATGAGAGGGTGTATGAAAGGGAATATGTGTAGAATGTTGGTAGGAAAAGGAATGAAAATGACAGAGTATGATATGTGCACAGTGGAAGTCGGGAAGGAAGGGGAGAAAGTAGCGTGTGCGGTGAAGGAAGAAGTGTGGTTAAGGAAGTGTAAGTAGAGTGCATGATTTGTAGGTGTGTGAGAGAGAATGGGTGTCTAATGCAATGTCGATTGGGGTTAGGGAAGAGATAGACGAGGGGATAGGGATGGGAAGCAGATGGGGAAGGGGGGAAGCAGTGTTAGGTGAGAGCAAACATCCGCTCATAACCCTACCAGCAACCGTCCTCACCTCACCACAGCCCCGAACAACAGACAACCGTAAGCCATTGCAGAACCAGGTGCTGACGCTGTTATCAAAGTTAATAGTTCGACAATGTGAATCAGCCTTCAGGTTTTAACAATAATTTCTGAAACATGTGATGATGATAAAACATATATGACATAAAAGCGTTGTTGATTATACAGTGTAATGTAGGATGTAGGCTTATTACAACTAACAACAAGAAGGAGCACTCAGAGCTTTGAACAACCAGCACCCACCAGCTGGTCTAAGGGCCGAATATTTGATTTTTGCCCAGTGACCCTGACCTTCGATTGATTACTCTCAAAATTGAATTACTGCACTCTTGCCTAACCCTTCACCTGTTCGCCAAGTTTGTTTCAATGACTTATGGCCGGTGTTTTGATCTTTTACTGATTTTCCTTCAAACTAAATAATTTCGTCCTTGTCTTACTGTTAACACTTCCTCAAAATTTGATCTAAATTGGATGAAAATAGTTTGAGTTAATTTTGTTGGGCAGATTTGACCCAGCCCTGTTACCTATCGTTCTAAAAAAGAAAAAAAAAGTACGTTCGTTCATACGCCTGGCCATCCCTTAACACTTCCACGAAGTTTGGCCAAAGGCACATGTAACTTGCTTTGAATTGTTTACACACACACACACACACACACACACACACACACACACACACACACATCAGTCAAAACTCAACACCCACTCCCCTTCCGCGAACAAAAATCGCCGTCAGAAATGAAAGTTTGCTCCCACCTTCACTGTCTTCTTTTAAATATGCGATCTAACCTTCGTTACACCTCTTCCTTAGCGATTTATTTTGCATATTTCACTTAAACATCTCTTGTATGATAATTATTTCGATTTTAATACTGACATAGTGTGCGTTAATGCCATACAAGTGCATACGAAGGTGTAATGGGCATATATATATATATATATATATATATATATATATATATATATATATATATACATTCTTTTTTTTTTCTCATTTAGGCGTTTTATCTAACCTTGGTGTTCTGTTTTCCTTCAGTGGTGGAATTCTCAAACATATTTACGATCAATGTCCCGTTGCAAGTGATTCGTTTTTTGCAGGAAAGACAAGGAAATGAGAGCGCAGAGTTCTGCCCTGTCTCCCGTTCCTCCTATGAGAACATATCTTGGTTACGAGAGGAAAATTGTTCTTCAGGAAGAACTAGGAGAGGAAGTGCAGAGTCTTTCGGTGTGTCTAGTTCTTCCTGCAAAAACAAATCTGAGTTGCGACATAGAAACGGTCGTAAATGCGTTTGAGAATCCCGTCCTTCAGTGCGAGTCGTATGTTTTTCTCACTAATCATTTTGTCAACAAACATGTTACCGTATCTGCAGGAAGAAACAAAGGGCGACCAACACTGACCATCTCACTATCTACCTCAGGCGTGATGTCTTGGCTACGACTCTCCCTGTTGGCGGTGCTGGTGGTTGTGGCCCTCTCACGGCAGCAGTGGGGCCACATCCAGGGCCAGCTGGGTGTCGTGCTGCAGCAGGTAACACAGCGGTACCTGGCTGGCTGTCATCTAGTGCTGGCCACATCATCACCCACTTCACCGTTTTTAGACTGGGTTCTCAGGTAGGTATGTGCTACTGACAGCAAAAAATCACATCACTTCTCCTTTGAAAGTTTGGTGAATATACAACAACCGGCTGGGATGGAAATGATCTGTGGCCAGTTAGATATATCAGTGTCGCACTTGTTGCTGATCGACCAGGCTGATTTTCTTTGTGGACAAGGAGAGGAACAAGAGAGGCGAGAGGACCTGTCATACTACTGGTAGTCCACCTACACTGGTTCTTGTATAAACACTACGTATACCGCCATCTCCCTCCATTCGTATCTGGCTGTAATAGTAGTGTTGATGGAGATGGTATAGGATAAGCAGATTTCTTTCTACGTACACATTCATGTTTATTCTGTCTTAAGAGTGACCTGTAAATGATATCTTGTTTTACCGAGTTTAGTGCAATAATTGTACAAGTGTGACATTCAAGCGACGGTATTCTTGTCGGATAAGAAAGCTCCCTAACACCTTTTCCCAAGTGATTTATTTTGTTTATTACACTTACTATCCTGTTCTGTGTTACATAAATCCTTCTAAAATCGCCATATTCTTTATAAATAACGTACAAAAGGATATTAACCAACCAGATCCAGAAATAAATAACTAAGGAAGAGGTGCGAGGGAGTGAGAATACTGGGCATGGACTTTATCACTTTTATTGCGCTTGTTTAAATATTCAGAAAATGTAACTGAAGCGACAAGGGTTTGGTGAGATATTCATGTTACCAAGAGTTCATTATTGGCTAGAAATCATTCCGCCCACCCGCCTTTCACGCCAGTACATGTAATGGGAGGGATCCAGAAACGAACATGAAAGTACAGCCAAGAACAAAAGTCGGTCTGCTTTTCCATGGTGTCTACTTCACACTTTTTATATGTCCGTCACATTCCTTCCTGACGCATCATATCAAAAGAGAATCACCAATGGTCAGAGAAACATACCAAGCCTCCCTCGGCTCAGAAATATTAGCCAACAGAGGAAAAGTAGAAGCAGAAAAGGTGTAACATTAGGTGAACTGTTGTCCCTGATGATTAACAAAAGAAGAAGAAAAAATATAAAAGAAGTGTCCAAATAATAAGTCACATTTCGAGCCTGGTAATTCTCGGTCTTTGGACAAACGAAATTCACGAACATGTGCTTCATATCGTAGGTGGACAGAGAGCATTTCTTGGACTTGAAGCTAAAAAAAATATGCAACCCTGGTCATGTGCATCTTCGTATATAAACTATCCAACCATTTCCATCATCCGTCCGTTCTTTTGCTTCCTCACCTTTTATACGTCGCCTATTCACACAGTTACATTATCCATCCGCCTTCTTTGCCCCACAGTTCACTCACACATACTTTTTCTCTCCTCTCTTCACATAATTATAAGCACACATACCCCGTGATCAATGGACTTCCTTGCTCCACACCTCTCACGAATCAATACATTATTTATCCTGTCCAACCTTACGCTCGTCACCACTCAGGCATCTGTGACTCTGCTGAATAAAACATTCCAACGTTAGCCAGAATATTAGTATTAGAGTTGTCCCGATAATGAGAGGGTTGTTTTTCAATGTTATGCCGAAGTCTCACACCCATGCGTACTTGTGTACTGTACACTAACTTTCATTCAGTGTTCTTCCTTCATTGAAAATATACCCTGTAAATGTTCCATTTCGATTATTATAGTCATACACACACACACACACACACACACAAGTATACGGTCTCTCTCTCTCTCTCTCTCTCTCTCTCTCTCTCTCTCTCTCTCTCTCATTCCTGCAACTACAGTACCAGTTAGTTCTCTCAGCTAAGGAGAATGTCCTAACGAAGGTTCGTTAGGAATTTATGAAGGCTGTATTAAGTCATTTACTGTAGAAAATCTCTCCTAAATTGAATAAATCGCCTGGAAATAGCAGTAATATAACAAGACTACCGTAAAAATATTCATAACTTGAGTGCACTTTGAAGGGAGAAGTCAGGTGCGATGGCTGTGTCCACAAAGGAGAGTGCTGGAAGAAAAAAGTGCTTTCAGCCTCCCAAATATTGCAGTGTTGTTTATAGAGGCTTCGGCATGCAACTTTTACGGCGAATATTTCAATACGTGTGTCGCGTCGCAAACACATTTACGATTGATTCCACGTCGTTACTTATATATGTTTTTTTTTTTACAGGAAGAACAAGGCAGGGGAAGATTTTGCACTCCTTTCTAAAACAGTAATAATCTGCAGTAATTTTCGTGTTGTAAGTAAGATCGGTTTATGAAGCTAGAACAGGAGGCAGAGGAAGATTCGACAGCCTCCTTGTCCTTCCTGCAAATCAAAGCCAGAGTTACGACAAGGATATGATCACACACACACACACACACACACACACACACACACGGGAATGGACTCCCCTGTCATATCCATCATCCAAGCTCAATATACACTTGTCTCGATTTCACGGCTCCTTTTATTGTTCAGAGGAAAAATTTTATCCATATCATGAAATTGCGTTTATTTGTGAAGCGACCGAACAATGGGCGAAGAAGAAGAAGAAGAAGAAAAAGAAGAGGAAGAGCAGGAGGAGGAAGACGAGGGGGAGGGGAAGGAGGAGATGAAGAAGAAAAAGAAGAAAGTAAAAAAAATATTCAAAGCCATATTACCCCTGCCAGGTGTGTAGGGTCCCTAGATTAAGCTAACGGAGTCCATGGTGACATTACAGAATCGAAAAAAACTTCAATACTTATGTAGAGTCGTAGTATTGTCCTTTTCTGCCACTAAGCTACGGGAAATAAGCTACAAAAGGACGAAGATTTGGTCCAAGTTAACGTGAAAGAACTCCAGGAGTAAATCTTGACAGGATTGTGGTGGACGCGGGCCCTGGTGTAGTTATGGTGTGGTGTAGACTGAGAGGTGGTATTACTGGTGTGGTGTGACAAGGTAGTGATATGGTATTACTAGTATGGTATTAGTAATGTGGTATGGCAGTACGGTGGTGAACGTGGGGTCTGGTGTAGATTGAGACGTGGTATTGCTGGCATGGTGTTGGTAATGTGGTATGGCATTGCTACTTGGGACTAGTATTAGTAATGTGGTATGGTATTACTGGTGTGGTATTAGCGGTGGATTTCGGCAGGTTGGTGATGGAGGCGGGTCCTGGTGTGGCCACGGTACAGGAGGGTCAGAGGTACGGCCCCACCCTGCAGGCGGTGTGGGGGGACAGCAGGCTCGAGTGTCACGCCCTTATCATCCTTGCCTACACCTCACACACCCACCTGGCCCTACGGTAAGACAAATCCTCTATTTATCTATCTATCTATCTTTCTATATGTCTGTCTATCTATCTATCTGTCAGTCTTTCTATTTCTTGCCAGAAGCTTGCGTAACGGGTAGCCACAAACGAATTGCCTAGACGTCGCCCTGTCCTCTCCCATTTGTCTGCCCTCCCTCCAACTCACACCCCTCATATTTCTCCCTGCATGAAATAGTGTGATGCTCGGAACTGTTTGCTTTTGTAGGACGAACGGGAGACGTGAAAAGACTCTACCCTCTCCTTTCCTTGCCCCTCATACGTAAAGAAATGAGTGTGGCGAAGGGAAATCGATTATAAAATTGAAAATGCTATCCCTGTATAACTTAGCACCGTAACACTTTAAAGCCCCATAACACCTTAAAGCACCATACCACCTTAAAGCACCATACCACCTTAAAGCACCATACCACCTTAAAGCACCATAACACCTTAAAGCACCATAACACCTTAAAGCACCATAACACCTTAAAGCACCATAACACCTTAAAGCACCACAACACCTTAAAGCACCATAACACCTTAAAGCACCATAACACCTTAAAGCACCATAACACCTTAAAGCACCACAACACCTTAACACCTGAGTCGCCAGGCACCTAAAGCTAGCACAGTCAGGGAATCAACAAACTTTCTAGTGTAATTCAGCTTTGGCGGGATTTTTAAAACTAGGAGGGTTAAATTGAGACTTCTTCAACTATAAAACTCCCACACAGGTCCCTGGATGAGGCTGGGATGTGGATGTGGCCTGATGTTCGCGTTGTGGTGGTGGTGGTGGATGGGAGAGCACCACGCACTTCAGTACTGAACCACCCAGCACTCCACAACGCAGCCATAGTCCTCCACCTCGCCCTCAACGCCACCCACATATCCACACCCGCAAGAGGATCGAAGCTGAAAAGAGTTGTGGTTGAGGAAGGTGAGAGAGAGAGAGAGAGAGAGAGGAAAAAATTGATAACGCTGACAGTGTTAATGATAATAAATAACAACCATAATGGCATGTTTATCGTAAATTTTAACTAAGATTTTTTAGGAATAATGAAAGAATTTACCCACACACCCGAAGAGGCTCCAGACTGAACTGAAAATGTACCTTCACAGTTAACATATTTTCATTCTCTCTCTCTCTCTCTCTCACACTATTAATACACCCTCAGTTGTATTCTTAGCGGGCTGGGAAGCTTCGTTACATCCCTTCTTAAGCGAATTATCTTGCATTAATACATCCTGCCAGTCCCTTGTTTGTCAATAACATCGTTTCAGTATCGACATAGACTGCATCAATTTCCAGGTGCAATGCGCAGAATGAGTCGCTATGGAAAAGGTGTTAAGAAAGCCACTTAGACTCAGACCCTCTTTCGCGAATGTTCGCCCTTAGAACTATACTCTTTTTACTCTAACTTGGCCCAGATTTTCGACCTTTTGCAGCATATTTCACATAGCACAGTGGCAGAAAAAAGACGGTGCTGCGACTCTACGTTTTCTCCACAGCACGTCTTCGTGACTAGCATCATATTCTATCGTTCATCTATTGCTCCACCCCAGGATTCACGATGGAGAGATGACAATTTTAGGCCAAGTTAAAAAGAGTATAGCTTACCTATGGGTGTGGTGGCAGGTGGTGTGGGTGAGGCTGTGGAGGTGGTGTGGAGCTGTCGGTTCTGCTGTGGAGGGGAACACACCACAACTGCCTCAACTCCACTTCCTCTCACGGATCTTCTTCCAGGTAATTGATATGAAATGCTTCCCTGCCATGCTGTACTTCCTTTTCATTTTATTTTTCCTGTCCGTCTGCCTGGCTGTCTTTTGTCTGTCTGTCTACCTGCCTACATACTCGTACATATATACACACCTACCTACCTACCTGTCTATCAGTCAATCATTTATCTATCTATCTGTGTGTTTGTACGTCTCTATTATTTATTTAGTTATTTATATCCTTTTGTGGTAGGTGGGGGCGCTCACCATCCACTCACTCGATGTAGTGCTGCTGTCAGGTGTCTGCCCTTTCCTCTCCTCCATCCTTCTTTCCTTCCATCTTCTTCTGTCTTCCTTTACTTCATTCTTTCCTTGTCCTTCTGCCTACGGGTAACTTTACACTTCCTCTTCTGTCTTTCTTTCCTTCATTCTTTCCTCTTCCTTCTGCCTGTGGGTGGCTCTACACTGAATGACAAGCCAGATGGTTTCCTGTACACCAGGAAAACATTTTCTACGCTGGTTGGTAACCATATAACCAAAGTTTGGCGCTTGGTGGTTTAGTGGGTAATTATTGCGCTCCAATTGGATTGAGCCGGTGAAGGTTTATATCCAAGGGATGGTTGGGGTTGATTGCTTATGTAATGCCACTCAGGGATGAGTGAGGCTGGTCACTCTCATCTTAAATGTCAGGACCAACTGCCTAGCCCTGGGCTCCTACGCTTCTCATGGGGCAATGTAGGATTGGATGATGGACGGATGGATGGATTTATAGCTTTGGCTATCAATCTGTGTATGTCTAGTTATATATCTTTGTTTTTTGGTCTGTCTATTTATGTGTGTGTGTGTTTGTGTGTGTGTGTGTGTGTGTGTGTGTGTGTGTGTGTGTGTGTGTGTGTGTGTGTGTGTGTGTGTGGGGGGGGGTTGGGGGGTGGGTGGGTGTGCGCCCTCCCCTTAACTCACACCACCCTCACTCATATACCTCTCCACCCCTTCCCTCCACCTCATCCTCAGTCTCTGTCTCCCTCTCTCCCTCTCCATCTCTCGTACTGAAGGGGTTAATGAACGTCTTATGTAATCCTACCAGTTCATCCTTCTACTGCCACAGGACCGTCCCAATCTGAGGAAGCTGTCACAGGCGGAACGTAAATAAATCCTGGTCCTATCTCGGCCTTTGGTGTTTCTCCATTAACTCGTATTTATTCCTCTTGGGGGTTTTCATTCATATTAAACGTGTATGAAACCAGTCATTTCAGAAATTAATTTAACAATATATTAAGGTCCTATTTACTCTGTTTATTTTATTTTATTTTTCATCGTCTTGCAAAGCAACACAGAATGGTTTGTGTGAGGGGCAGTGAGGACGGCCATAAATGAAAGATGGAGGGAATGGAGGAGGTGCATATTTATATTTTGAATTTTATTTTATACTTCTTCACATACTCATTAGGTTAAGTGTAAATGTGACTTTATGTACAATGAGAGTCTAAGTGACCAAATGCGCTGACACTGCTGCTTCTCTAAGTGGTTCGCAGACAAAGCATTATTTTGCAGGTGCTCTCTCTCTCTCTCTCTCTCTCTCTCTCTCTCTCAACAGCACGGACGTTGTTTGTTATCTCCTTTTGACATCACAAGAATCTTCATCTTTCAGCAGAGGGTACCGAATGAATTTCTGAGTTATAGGGAACTGAAACTACCAGGCGTCTTGGGAATGACCACGCCCTCAGATCGTAAAGGGGGTAAAAAGACATCACAATCCTGAAGGTGATACAAGAACCGGTGCCTTCAGGTGGTGTGTGTGGGCTGAGTGGGGCTGCGGTGCGGGTGGTGGCATTGTCCTACGTGCCCTTCATCAAGCTAGCTGGTGGAGGGGCGTGTCAGGGCGGCAGAGTGCAGCTGGTTCACTCATTGGACCAACACATCATCAACACACTCGCTAAGACACTCAACTTCACGTACGTCATTCTTCTTAACCCTTGTTGGTCAGAATGTAGTTGCTCGTAAATTGTAAAACTGGAATGAATTAGATGGCCAAAATTGAACCTCTGGGACAGCAGGACTTTTAGTCTTTGGTTCTTTTTCTGTGCGTAGTGGGTATTATTTCCATTTTACCCCATCCTCCCCTCTCCCCCATTTCCCTCCCTCATACCCTCGCACTGTTTCCCTGCATTTTCCCCAACGATAAAATTTAACTGCCTCATTTACCTACAGATCACCCTAGCAAGAAAATTATTGCCTTTCACAAAGTTAGGAGACAAATATCAAACCCTTAAAATACGGTACACATAACTGGCAGTAGCATTTTTTTGAGGGTTTAGTGATCCCGATAGAAAGTGAAGATGTGGAGCCTGTATTCCTGTTTTGTATCCATTTTTGAACATTTTATCGCTTTTTTTCCATGGCATGAGATTACAATGGAAATTCTTGCAAAAATATAATATCCAAAGGCATTTTCTTTCGAGGGACAGTTATCCTGAAAGAAAACAGAGGTAATGGCAGATATATTTCATCTTTGTCCCTGTAAACTCCTCTGCCATTTGCTGTGTACCGGTAAACTTGTCTGAAATGGATAATAGGCCTATCGTCTGACGCTGGCTGGAAAAAAAGATCTTCCACTGTTTTTTAATGTGTGAGATATAGGCTACATGGCTCTAATACTCAGTGGGTTAAAATATGCCTGCGCTAGTTCTTGGTGTGTGTGTGTGTGTGTGTGTGTGTGTGTGTGCCTCCAGTAGTTCTTATTATGCCTTCCTCACTGCAGGTACGAGGTGTTTGAGCCTGCCGACTGCCAATGGGGAGTAAAAGACGCCAACGGGAGCTATACAGGCATCATAGGAACACTGCAGCGTAACGAGGCGGACTTCTCCCTCAACCTGACGCCCACACCTGACAGGGCGCGGGTCATCAGTTTCTCAGTCATCTACTCCAACGATCAACTGGTCATACTGTCACCAAAGCCCAAACCCCTGCCGAAACACCTCGCCCTGATGCGGCCCTTCTCAGGTACAGTTGTGGACATTTGAAAAATTTGGCTCCGTAGGTCGCTTTGCTTAATTTCGAAAGACATTGTTTCATGTCTCCTTAATTCTCGTAATGAAGTGTATCGTAAATGTGTCCGCGACTGTACATAGGTGAGCCACATTTTCTGCTCTTTTTCTACTCCTATCCATAATTAGAGGCACGTTGTTAGCCCATTATTTACACTGAACAAGGACCTATTATCTGGCGTTAGGTTGGTGGTTCAAAACTTACACGCATAAGAAGGAGTTTGTGCTGACAATTAGTTCTCTTTTCCTTGTTCTTCCTGCAAAAAAGTAACAATAGCTGAAGATAATTTTCCTCTCCAAATCATACTTTTATTTAGAAAGATTAAGATACATGGAAAGATACTACACTTCCCTCGTCCTTCATACAAAAAATAATGGTTACGGCAAATACCTGATATGTCTTTTTGAATCTCATATGATAATCTTGGTCCAGATGTTTTCCTCGTCAGTAGCCTTCATTCCCAGTGCATGGTCCTGCCAGGTGAGATGTGGGTGGCTACGGTGTGCATGATGACAGCGGTGGGCGTGGTGGTGTGGGCGGAGCAGCGGGTGAGGGCGGGAGTGGGTGGCGGGAAAGGGTTGAGCTTAGCCTCCTCCTTCACAGTCGCCTGGGGGTCACTTCTGGACAACCCACCAGCAAGACCACCACGCCTCACCTCCACAAGGGTAAGCAGTTGGCAAGTAACCCTGTCGAGTTCTATGACAACTATTTTTTTTTTTCTTTTTTTTTGTGCGAGAAGATCACACAACCATATATCTCCAATGAATATTTTAATTTTTGGCTGAGTCCACCCCCCATCCCGCCAAAAGAATCTCAGCATACACCATAAACCATCCGCGTCCTAAATTATTCCTCCGTGTTACAAACTGGAAAGATGAGACTGAAAGTGTTATGTTCTTTGCCTTGTAGGTCGAAACTTTGCACAGCCAATTCTGTTAATAGTTTCTCTCCAAGCAGACGTTATGAGTTTTCCAATGGTGATTTCAAAACAGTTATGTAAAAGAAAAGGAAATTGATACAGGTCTAGCAAAATATTATAACAGAGCCAACAACTTATGGTATGTCTCGTGCGGCCCCGACAAGGAGTAGAAAGCGGCTGATTATTTATTTTTGTGCTACATTTGTCCCTCCATGACACATTGTAATATGACACGAATTACATGAAAACTTTTCCCTCTAGCGAAGTTTATATGAATGTAATGCGACACCCACATCACTGAGATATATGGACCTTCTAAACTGTTAACGCAACTAGAGTGACAGATTCTGTGAGGGGATTAATTCTTTCAGTATGATGGTCTCTCTCTCTCTCTCTCTCTCTCTCTCTCTCTCTCTCTCTCTCTCTCTCTCAATCTTGATACCACCAAACTTTCGTGGTGTGTGGCGGCAGTTGTGTGTAGGTACATTGGGTGATGGTTAAGCGATTTGTCTGTGTGTGTGGTTGCAGGTGGTGGTGGGTGCATGGCTGGTGGTAGCGTTGGTAGTGTCTTCAGCTTACAGGTCGTCCTTGGCTGCACACCTCACCGTCCACTCCACCGTCCCGCCCGTCAACTCCTTCCACGACCTCTTGGCTCGACCCCATTGGCGCTGGGGCATCTACCCGGCTGAGGGCACCAGCCGCCTCTACTTCACACAAACCACAGACCCCATCATCAAGGAAGTGTACAAACGAAGTGAGGTAAGTCTGGCTTCACATGGCTTCAGTTCAGTCATCATTATAATCTTGCGTCAGTTGTCACAAATAAATAAGGAAGACAGGATTCTGACACAGGAAAAACGACAGCATAGAAGTAAAGCCACCGACATAGTGCCCTGTGAAATGGACCAAACAGACACTGACTCATCACTGAAACCTGTGAACCTCTTGGCTCCACCTCCTAAACAAAAGATCAACACTATTTTTCTATAAGTTTAATACATGTTGAATACCACGAACAGTGCGTTGTACCCCACTACTGATTGCTAGCAGACAACGTTACTATTCACCAGTCTCTCTTTCATACTGACATACTTTCGTACTTTCCTTCCTGTGCAGTTTCCCGGCTCTGACCACGTGATGGTGTTTAGGGATACTGTAGGACGTAAAACCTTGAAAATGGATAGGTTAGGCCTGTTGGGCGCGTTGTATTCTACAATAAAAAAATGTTTTGTTTTATATGATACTGCATTCACAATACGAGAGTGGCTGGAGGGGATGGGGGTTTATGATGTATGAATTAATAAATACTAGGTCGGGAAAATGGGATTTCGTTTTTTTGGTGGGGCGGGGGAGGGGGAGCTTTTTTTATCCTCCGAAACACATTAAACAGAGTATGATCATCTGTTACTTTCGTGAGGTTGTAAATGAAATGGGGAGACGTCAAATCCAAGGGTGTCTCTGTCGTAAAGACTTTGTAGTTACTTGTAGAGAAGTATATTTTAGACTTGTGGTCGAGCGGCTTTTATATCTTGTAGTAGTTTCCCCACCAGATGTCATGTAGTGACGGGAGAGGTAAAGAATAGTATGGGACTATTTTTATTTGTCTTGGAAATATTAAACAGGTATAATAGTATAAGTCCTGGGTAGCTACCTCCCTGTCTCGCTATCTCTCTCTCTCTCTCTGTTCTAAGGCTAATCTCCGTCTCGACCTCTCTCTAGGGTCGCTTGTCTCCTTCTAAACTCTCTTTCCTAAAATCTGGTGTAGTAGGTGTGTGTGTGTCACGTATGTTCCTCATGGCAACAGAACTTTCTCACGAGAGGACTGCTGACAGCTAACTGCATCATCTCCTTACTGGCCGCTGTCGTCAGCTTTCCTCCGTGTAAGCATGTTTAGCGCTGCTCGCTTCTCGCAAACACAACACCTTCTCATCATTTGACTTCCTGCTTCTATCTGTCTCTCTATCTATCTATTTATCTATCTATCTAGTATGATTTGCAATTATAATATGGAGACCTACCACATTGCTCTGCCGCGCAAAAATGGCGTACCATCGACATTTAATAGTTATAATATATTAATACATACTACATACACATTATAATGAACTTATAAGCTAATTAAGTGAAATACATTATATTGTAAAGTAACATAATTGTATGAATATTGTATACATATATTATTCATAGTAAATAGTGATTATTCAGTAATACTACATTTTAAATAAGTTGTATACATATTGGAATAAATGCAATGATTGTTGTATAACACTTTGTAAGACGTGCATGTACAACAGACGTACGCATATAATTGTGCAATGGTAATACTGCTAGGTTATACATTACATATTTGAGTTATCACTTTAGTAATGTCTAATATTTCACCTAACTTGTATGATGATACTGGTAATATAGAATTGTGCTATAATTGTATGACTTATAATATTGTACTAACATTGTGGTACTACATAATTGTAACATTTTATGAATTGTTACCAAATATTGTGTTAATGCATAATTGTGTTGGCCTTATAATTGTAGTTACATAAAAGTTACATCCTGTTAATGCAACTGTTTTGTCGTTACATAATTGTTACATATCGTTTGTAGGTACATAATTGTTGTTAAAGTTACATAAAAGTTACATCTTGTTAATGCAACTGTTACATAATTGGCAAAGTGTAACATAATGCAATCGTTTGTCGTTACATAATTGTTACATATCGTTTGTAGGTACATAATTGTAGTTAAAGTTACATAAAAGTTACATCTTGTTAATGCAACTGTTACATAATTGGCAAAGTGTAACATAATGCAATCGTTTGTCGTTACATAATTGTTACATATCGTTTGTAGGTACATAATTGTAGTTAAAGTTACATAAAAGTTACATCTTGTTAATGCAACTGTTACATAATTGGCAAAGTGTAACATAATGCAATCGTTTGTCGTTACATAATTGTTACATATCGTTTGTAGGTACATAATTGCAATATGGAGTAACATAATTGTAATAACTGCAGTCCTAACATATGCTGCGGTCGATGATAGTGATGATGTGTCGTGCCACTTGTATGTGGAGACAACAATTTGCTTTTTTGTTTGTAGTGTACGTGGTATTTTGACTTATGTAGTAACATTTACACTTATTTTCATTTGTTTGTTATGTGATCTTACTCTATTTCTCTTTTTTTCTTTCTTACTTTTCTTTCTTTCTTTTTTGTATGTATTGATTTTCTATAGTTTGTTTTTCTTTGCTTGTGTACGCTTTTTTCCATGTTGTTCATGGTTACCTAATTGCTGGCTAATTTCCTTGAGATACTTTTTTAAAGTTTAGTTTATATTGCACAGAGATTATAAAATGATATTATATAGTCCCATATTTTGTTATTTTATATAAAATATATATATATACACTATATACAGTATTAACTATACACACTGACTTGTTGTTCACCTGTACCTATCGTGAGTAATATGTGTGTCAGCACTGTGTGGAAATCATTGTCTTCACGATTGTGTTGAAGATGTTCACTCTTGCTAACGGCATTTGTGTTGGCCATTTTTTTTTCTTCTCTAGGTTCTCTTGCTAACGGCATTTGTGTTGGCCATTTTTTTTTCTTCTCTAGGTTACCTTGTAACTTAATTTGTCTGTTTCCACTAGGTAGCTTTAATTAATAAATGTTTAATACAGTTCTTTTAATTGCTCACTGAGTAACTGTGATTGTATATTTTCTTTATTACTTTGTAGATATAATTAATGTATAGTTGTATGTATGAAACACGTATTTTACGTAGGTATAAATGGTAACACTCGTTGGTAGTAAATAAATGTTATAATAAATGAATGAATATATACAGTGTAGAATATTTATTGTTGGTGATTATTTAGTATTTGAGTTATGCAGATAATTGAAGTAAGTATGTTTATTTAAACTGTAACTATACAGCACGTTTTATATGTTTGTGCAGAAGCTTATTGTCTATCACAGTGTATTGTATAAATGAAGTAACTATGTAACTCACTAATTTTTACCGTGGTGTGAGTGGTGGTGCAGGTGGTGTGTTGACTGACGTGGCGTCTGTTCAGCAAGCACGCATGATGACCTCAACTTCTCACACTGGTAGCTGTGGTGAATGAATGAGTAGCGATGAGTAACTTGAGTGAAGACGGGTGAGTAAGACGAGTTGTGAATATGGACTTGATGTTTTGCTGTCTTGACCTCTTCACACCTGCGTAAGCGTTGGGGGTTGGGTGGATGTAGCAGAGAGAGGAGGGTGAGGTCTGGTGGTTATGAGTTGTGAGTCGTCTCTCACTCTTCGTTTGTTTGTTTGTTTGTTTGTTTGTTTTCTTTCGTTCTTGATGTATTCTTGGTCCTTTTTTCTTGTGATTTACTCGTTGTGGGATGAAGACTGCCGCTTCTTGTAGGTAGGTGTAGAAGATTATACAGACGACGCAGAGTTGTTAATTGTAGTTGATTGTAGATGGTTGTAGTTCGCTGATTCGTCGTAGACCCGTAGACTTTGTAGACTATTCGCACTGTAGGCTGTATTTTGTAGGATTCAATGTTGAACTGAAGCTAATCTTGTAGAGTCTCGGTTGCTTTTTGTAGAAATTTGCTTTTAATTCGGAGACGATGTCCGCAGATTTGCTGGTTTGTCGTTAAGCTACTTGCAAGGCGTCGAGTGATCTCTTGACCTCTGCATCAGCGTAATGATCTGGGAGACGGAGGGGGATGGAGAGAAGCGTCAGGAGCCGGTTATGTTGTTGGTTGAGAGAGATATTCTTGTTTTCAATCTTGATATTTTGTAGGAATTTAATGTTGATTCGTAGACGAGGTTCGTATACGTTCGCTGCTACCAAATGTCGTAAAGACTTTGTAGTTACTTGTAGAGAAGTATATTTTAGACTTGTGGTCGAGCGGCTTTTATATCTTGTAGTAGTTTCCCCACCAGATGTCATGTAGTGACGGGAGAGGTAAAGAATAGTATGGGACTATTTTTATTTGTCTTGGAAATATTAAACAGGTATAATAGTATAAGTCCTGGGTAGCTACCTCCCTGTCTCGCTATCTCTCTCTCTCTCTCTGTTCTAAGGCTAATCTCCGTCTCGACCTCTCTCTAGGGTCGCTTGTCTCCTTCTAAACTCTCTTTCCTAAAATCTGGTGTAGTAGGTGTGTGTGTGTCACGTATGTTCCTCATGGCAACAGAACTTTCTCACGAGAGGACTGCTGACAGCTAACTGCATCATCTCCTTACTGGCCGCTGTCGTCAGCTTTCCTCCGTGTAAGCATGTTTAGCGCTGCTCGCTTCTCGCAAACACAACACCTTCTCATCATTTGACTTCCTGCTTCTATCTGTCTCTCTATCTATCTATTTATCTATCTATCTAGTATGATTTGCAATTATATTATGTATTTCACTTAATTAGCTTATAAGTTCATTATAATGTGTATGTAGTATGTATTAATATATTATAACTATTAAATGTCGATGGTACGCCATTTTTGCGCGGCCGAGCAATGTGGTAGGTCTCCATATTATAATTGCAAATCATACTAGATAGATAGATAAATAGATAGATAGAGAGACAGATAGAAGCAGGAAGTCAAATGATGAGAAGGTGTTGTGTCTGCGAGAATCGAGCAGTGCTAAGCATGCTTACACACTCTTAACACTGAGGAAAGCTGACGACAGCGGCCAGTAAGGAGATGATGCAGTTAGCTGTCAGCAGTCCTCTCGTGAACAAAGATCTAGTCCACCCCTGCTATACCAGAATTTAGGAAAGAGAGCTCAGACGGAGATTAGCCACCGAACAGGCTAGACAGAAGGAGACAAGCGACCCTAGAGAGAGGTCGAGACGGAGATTAGCCTTAGAACAGGAAGAGAGAGAGAGATAGCGAGACAGGGAGGTAGCTACCCAGGACTTATACTATTATACCTGTTTAATATTTCCAAGACATATCCACAAACTGTAATTAAGCAAGGTGGATACTGAGGGAAGATGGAGGACCTAACACACTGAAAATCAATAGGTTTGGTTATTACCATATGGGGACTCATGTGCATAAAGAACCACACAGGCGGCATGAATGCTGACATACGTTTTCCTCAAGTTTTGATGGATGCAGGTATTGAGAAAATGAGAGGAATTAAAACTTCTGAAAATCAGTTTCCTTGATCTTTACTAAACCTCTGTTTTGTGTGTAACTTTGCAAACAAAGGTGGACCGGTTACTGAGCTGCAGCATCCACAATTAGAGATGCGCAGCAGCAAAACCGGTGGAGCCAGCAGCAGAATAATGCCATGAAGACTTCTATATATTTGTTTGATATCTGATGCTAACTTTTCATTCATTCAGACATACGAGTTATGGGCGGGGTTACGTCAGGTGCTGGCGGGTGAATTCTCCTACATTACCAACATTAATGAGGTGAACACTAAGGTGAGGGCAGAGTACGGCGACCCTGGCACCTTCCCCTTCCACGCCAGCACCACAACGTACCAGATTTTAGGCGGCAACTCGTGGGGCTTCAGGTGAGTGAAACGGAAAGTTAATTTAAATGGTTGGTCTGTTTATGAGTTAGAAAAAGGTCACATTATGCAGTTTCTCTCATGCATTTTCAATTAATGTTATAAGACAATTGACATATATGCTCACACGCCTGCTATGAAAATTTTTTGCTCAAAGACAATGTCCTTTTTTTTGGGGGGGGGGGGCTCAAATGTCTGTTGAAGTAGGTACTCTGTTTCGCTACATTTGTATTATTCTGTTAAGTTTTTGGATCTTGCTCACCCATTCATTATTCAGGACAGTAGTGTCTGCAGGATGCTATGAAGGTTCTCTTAATGAAACAGTAGCATAGCATTTTACCTCTATACTGTACTTTCGCTTATTTAGATAAATAGATAGATAGATAGATAGACAGATAGATAGATAGATAGATAGATGAGGTGTCTGAGGAGTATGTGTGGAGTGACGCGTATGGATCGAATGCGAAATGATGAAGTGCGAAGGAGACCTGGAGTTGTTCGGGAGATGGCTGGTAGAGTTGAGCAGAGGGTGTTGCGATGGTTTGGGCATATGGAGAGAATGGATAATGAGCGATTGGTGAAAAAGATAACTAGATGTAAGAGGTGTAAGGCTGAGAGGGAGACCACGAATAGGATGGATGGACAGTGTGAAGAGAGCGCTGGATGCGAGAGGGATGTCTGTTGAGCAAGGAAGAGTGGCTGTGCGTGACAGAATAAATGGAGAGAAACTGTGAATGAATAAATGATGACGCAGCCCTGAGGGAATATTCTCCCGCATTTGGTCTGATCAACTGATCAGGTCAAGTGTGGGTAAGTGGATGGGTCTATTATGATGTGGCAGGGGTAAACCAGCTTTGCTGTCAGGCCCTGCTGCGGATGTCACTGATTGCACCGCGCAGTTGACCCTTGTGCGGTGTGGTGCGGTGAGGATCTGACCTTCTCCCCTTTGGGGCTAAGATGCGAATGAATGTGTTTGAATGGATGAGTAAATGGGGAGTGTGTCGTCCTGTCTCGGCTACCTCCCTTTCCTTGGGGGAAGCAGCCTAGGTATATATATATATATATAAAACCACTGGCTGGGGAATGGCTGGGAGAAGGAGGGAGGTGAGAAGACAGGAAGAAATCAGTAGGATAGAAGTTGTGGAAGCAATGAAGAAAGTTAAATCAGGGAAAGCCCCAGGAATTGGTGGAGTGTGTGGTGAAATGCTGAAGCATGGGGGAGAGATAGTAGTAGAATGGATGTGGAAGATGTGCAGATTGGCCTGGGAGGAAGGTAGAGTTCCGGAGGATTGGAAGTCAGGTATAATTATTCCCTTGTACAAAGGAAAAGGGGAAAAAGAAGTGTGTGGTAATCATAGGGGCATTTGTCTTCTTAGTATAATAGGAAAAGTGTATGGTAGGATACTTATTGACAGAGTTAGAGAAAGAACAGAGAAATTAGTTGGAGAACAGGGAGGCTTTAGGAAGGGAAGAGGTTGTGTAGATCAAATATTCATTCTTAGATCTCTAGTGGAAAAGTTTCTAGAGAAGGGAAAGAAGTTGTATGCGGCTTTCATGGATTTGGAGAAAGCATATGACAGGGTGGATAGACAAGGATTGTGGAAAGTGTTAAGAATATATGGAGTAGATGGGAAGTTGTTGAATGCTGTGAAGAGTATGTACGATGGTGCGAAGGCTGCAGTGCGTGTGGATGGTGAACTAAGTGAATTTTTCTCTTTAGAGGTTGGGTTGAAACAGGGATGTGTCATGTCTCCATGGTTGTTCAATCTGTACATGGATGGGGTAATAAAAGAGGTACAAGGTAGGGTAGTGGATGTTGGAGTGGCCCTGGTGAGTGAGGGAAGTGTTTGGAAACTTCCTGTACTGTTGTTTGCAGATGATACTGTGTTGTTGAGTGAAGACGAAGGGGAGCTGCAAGGCTTGGTGGATGAGTTTGGGAGAGTGTATAAGAAACGGAATCTAAAGGTGAATGTAGGGAAGAGTAAAGTGATGGTCTTTGAGAGAGGTGAAGTCAGTGAATGTACAGCGAGGTTGGATGGTGAGGAAATGGAAAATGGGAGTACGTTTAAGTACTTGGGTAGTGTGATGAGTAAGGATGGAGGTTTGGAGGGTGAAGTGCTTGAAAGGGTACAGCAGGGAAGAAAGGATGCTGGTTCTTTGAAAGCAGTGATAAGAAACAGGGAAGTGAGCATGGAAGTGAAAAAGTTACTACATGACAGTATTGTGATACCAACTCTAACGTAAGGAAGTGAAGCTTGGACGTTGTTGGAAGGACACAAGTCAAGAGTGAGAGCAATGGAAATGAGTTATTTAAGAGGAGCGTGTGGAGTCACATGGAGAGACAGGGTGACGAATGAGGATGTAAAGGAGCGTTGTGGTGTGGATGTGATAGGAAGCGTTATGAGGAACACACTGAGGTGGTTTGACCATGTGGAGAGGATGGAGGGTGGAAGACTGACGAAGAGAGTGTATGTGAGTGAGGTGGAGGGGGGAAGAGGGAGGGGGAGGCCGAGGATGAGATGGAGGGATGGGGTGGAGAGGTATATGAGAGAGGGGGGTGTGAGTTGGGAGCAGGGCAGTGAGATGGCGAGGGACAGGGCGACTTGGAGGCGATTCGTTTGTGGCCACCCCAAAAGGGATTGAGGCGTCTGGCAATAGATAGATAGATGGATAAATATTCACTAAGTGCTAAGTTTGGCATGTAGCATGAAGTCTCTGAAGGATTTGGCGAACTTTTGCATCTGTGAGCAAAGAAACATGCTGTCATCTCTGGCCATTCTGGAACATTACTGAGCAGAGGGCAATGAGATTTACGGTCATATTCTGAGTAGCTCTGGAGATTCCGTAGTGCTTCTTCTTCAGCAGCTTATCTGATACTTTACACCTGAGCATCTGAGGGAAGTGGTGGGATATCTGGCGAACTATTGCCCTATTTTGCACCCCTCCAGGAAGGGCACCCCATTCCTGCGGCCCATAACCCATGTGCATCAGCGTCTTGTGGAGGCTGGGCTGGTGGACCTTTGGCTGCGGTGGGCCACTACAGACCACGTCAAAGAACTACGTAAGAACTTGGCAACGCAGAACAATTCCGTCCCACCACAGGTACACTCAGGGACAAAGGTTCGTCTACCATGCCACTGTATACTTCACCGCACTGTTGCATTTTTTCTATCGCTGCTTCAATGGTCACTGCTCTTCTGAACGCTTGCATCTCCCCTCCATTACAGAGGGCGCGTTGC
This sequence comes from Coenobita brevimanus, assembly GCF_032717465.1. NCBI lineage: Eukaryota > Metazoa > Arthropoda > Malacostraca > Decapoda > Coenobitidae > Coenobita > Coenobita brevimanus. Next base: position 35,047,056 of record NC_137051.1, on the reverse strand, counting down.
ACCCGTCTGGCAGCAACCTTTCACCTCTTTTCTGTCCAGCTCTCTAACGCAAAAATTAACCGTTACTCACAGTCCTTCGCTTATGAAACAGGTCAACTATGGAACTGTCTTCCTCTGTCTGAACTGTCCTCTGTCTTTTGAATGCAGTGCCCAGGCATCTCGAAATGAACAGATCTTGATTTTGATTTTTTTTTTTTTTTTTTTTTTAAGGGGGGAACAGTCTTGCGGGCTTCCGACCTTTGGTTCCTTCTTTCTTGCATTAAAAAAAAAAGTAATGGGGTGCATGTCACTTTCGCACTGTGTGACAAAATTTGGTCTAATATTTGTGCTCTCCAACTTGACTATGCAACATGTCCGTCACTTTCCTCTCTGACTCATCATATCAAGAGTATCACCTGCATGGAGACAAACATACCAAGTGTCTCTCACCATTCGAATATTAGCCATCAAAGGTAAGTGAGTAGATGAGGTGAAATATTACGCGGAATTATATCCCCTGCTGCACCTCACCTCTCCTTCATACAGTGCCACCCACCCCATAAAGTTATACAGAGTTCCGCCACTAAGTCATATCATTGGTAAAGTTAGCCAAGGAGAATTGTCGAGTATCCTAAAAGTAAGAACAATACACCTTGTACTGAACTGTGTACAGTCAAATAGCTTATTTTGTGTGTGTGTGTGTGTGTGTGTGTGTGTGTGTGTGTGTGTGTGAAGGTAATTTGCTGAATTTACGAAAAAGTGCATTCTGTATCGTATTATAAATTCTTGTTATGCGTTTTATTTTGATGTAATACGTCAGACATCTGAATCACATTATTACAATTTTTTCTGGAGTTACTAGAATTTCCAGCAGGAAGTTTAAATATTTACCAATAATGAATAAAACTGTTACATATGCATGATTGATTCACTGTGATGATCGTGATGTGACGAGTGCAGCGTGTGTTTCAATTGTGTTGTGTTCTGGTTAGATTACCGTGAGTGCTGGTGGATATTGACAGTGTGCCACGTTGTGTATTGGTGATGGTGATGGTGGTGGACGTTAAAACTGTGATTTTATTGTGCACAGTTAATGGCTGAGCAGGAGGTGATTGGAGTGAGCCACCTGCAGGGCGCCTTCTACCTACTGATGCTCGGGCAGTGTTTGGCGTCACTCACACTGCTGGCGGAGCTGCTACACACACCAGCGCACACCCACCTCTTCACATCCCTCACCTTTGCCAACTGAGTCATCCGCAGAGGCAGAGGCAGTTTTATTATGAAATATAATAAAGAAAAACTATTAGTCCTTGCCGTCCAGTTATGTCTTTTTAAACTTCATTTTTCTTGCCCCCATGTAATCTGACTCAGGAAAGATCTCGTACTGAACGGGTTAATTAAAGCTTCATCTAATCCCTTTAGTTCGAAAAGTCTCTCTTAAGCTTAATGTTGTCCTCTGATGGTGACAAGAATAAAATGAGAAGTACAGTTGGCCACACATAAACGTGGGAGTGTTTTGTTGAAGTGCGGATCAAGTTACAGTTTCCAACGTTCATTTATCACAGCTACTTGGTCATTTCAGCTAATATTTGACATTTTCGTTCATTCATGTCAGTGCCGCCGACAAACATGTGATTATGCCAAAGTTGCCAAGTGTACCAAATGCTGGTGGTTAAAAAAGAAGTTTTCTCCCATGCAGTGTCGGGCTTCGGATTTCACACAAGTAGTTCATACAGAGTACTACGTAAATATCGCTTAAATGTTTTTCGATTAATGTAATGCCATTTTAGATATTATGCAGTAATAGAATAAATTACTAGCAATATCTTTATTCTGAACAATATGTATAACTTGATGTATTAATATCAATAAAGAATGAAACCTGGTGTTGCGTGAAGCTGTGTGGATAGTGCAGTGAACCAAGACACTCAGCAGCCAGCAAGATGGTGTGTATAGTGTGTGGGGTTCAGGCAGCAGTGTGGGCTTCTCGGTTAGGGATGCTTTCTTGCATCCCCTTCACTTTCGATTTTACCTTCGTTCATCTTAACATTATCTCTTATTTCAAATATACCTCTTTTAATACCGACGCAGGTTGTATAAATAGCAAAGACGAGAATATTAACGTCATATGCAGAGATGAACTGGTAAGGAAGAGGGGGTTTGATGTGCTTGTTCTGGTCTGATAAATATCCCTTATCCCCCTCCAGCTCGGTCAGTGGCCTGTTGTAAACAGATTGGAGGATCGATTTGATGAGTAATCAAGGAGAGTCATTCGTACCTCATAACTAATGTTCTTCGAATTTCACGCAACATCAGCTCTGTAATCAAGTTACGCGAGTGACACGGTTCCGTCGGGTAAAGCTAAACAGAGTAAAGTAAGCCTTTTTTAACATAATCCCGTAATGAAGAGTTCCTTGGCGCGTTTTCTCGTTCTTTAAGCTGCTCGATCCCTAGCACTCTTCCCTCACCATTTATCTCTGCATATGATATGGTAATATTCTCATGTATGTTATTGATGGCATCTTATATTGGCATTAAAAAGATATAAACAGCATAAGATATAATGTTGAGGTGTAATATTCAAGGTAAATCGCTAAGTGAGAGGTGTTACGGAGCCTTCTTAGCCTCCGTGTGTGCCTGAGCTGGTGGACCCAAGTTTGGAATTACTTGGTAGCACGTGGTGAAAGTTGGGGCAATTGCATACCTGCGGTCGACTGGTTTGCTCGACGAACCGGGGATGAGCAAGAATATAAACACATAAGAAAAGAGAGGAAAGGACTAGAAACAGACAAGGATAGCACCCAACAACAACCACTTGGACTAGCGTGGAATAAGGTCAGTGTTTATTACGGACTTTTACTTCGAGCTTTTTTCGTTTTTCTTTCTTTATTTTCTGGTGACGCCTGTAATGTATGTGAGTGATGCCGCAGGTCTTGTACTTGTTCAAGTGTAAATCAGTGTCGAGCGCTAGTGAATTCCTTAGGGAGAATTGATGCTTTTTTTGAAACGAAAGACCAAAATATTATTATTATTATTATTGATATTATTATTACTCACCTCACCCGCCATACACAATTGGTCTGGCGTATTTTTATTTTTTATTTTTTATTAATGAACTCTTCCTTGGCCCACGATCCACATGTGGTAGGTGGGGTCGCTCACCATCCACTCACTCGATGTAGTGCTGCTCTCAGGTGTCTGCCCTTTCCTCTCCTCCATCCTTCTTTCCTTTCATCCTCTTCTGTTTTTCTTTCCTTCATTCTTTCCTCGTCCTTCTGCCTCCGGATGACTTTATGCTCCCTCTTCTGTCTTTCTTTCCTTCATTCTTTCCTCTTCCTTCTGCTTGTGGGTGACTCTACACTGAGTGACAAGCCAAATGGTTTCCTGTACACCAGGAAACCATTTACTACGGTGGGTGGTAACCATATAACCAAATTTTGGCGCCTGGTGGTTTAGTGGGTAATTACGGCACTCCAATCAGATTGAGCCGGTGAAGGTTTATATCCAAGGGGTGGTTGGGGTTGCTTGCTCATGTAATGCCACTCAGGGATGAGTGAGGCTGGTCACTCTCATCTTAAATGTCGGGACCAACTGTCTAGCCCTGGGCTCTTACGCTTCTCATGGGGCAACGTAGGATTGGATGATGGATGGTAGAGTATTATAATTATTATTATTATTTGACTAGCATAGGATAATTATATTCACCAGAGAGTGCGCATGGGGTTGTAAGTGTTAAGATTTTCCCCATTCACCCGGAGTGGTCTTCTCAGACAAGATTACGATCGATACCCTGTCTTAAATTATAGCTTTACAGGAAGATCTAGACAAAGGAAGATTTTTGCACTTCTTTCCCTGATCATCCTGCAGAAAACAATTACAACCTGCATTAGTTTTCCTCTCGCAGTTAAGAGTCATTAAGTTTGAAGAGGAGAGTGAAAGATTCGGCCTTTTTTAATTTCAAAACCTGAATTACGGCAGGGGGTTGATTTTAAGTGCGTTTGTGTGTCCCAGTCCTGCTGTAACTAGACGATTTTATTCAGCTGGGTGGATTATAGGAGTCTGAGAGCATTAAGAAAAAAAAATAATAATCTAGCCCCGGATTCCTCACGCGCCCCTCACGTCATCTCAAACCGTGAAGAATAATCAGGACCTTATTCAGGAATAATTTGCGAGGTCCCCCGTGGTTGAGAGAGAGAGAGAGAGAGAGAGAGAGAGAGAGAGAGAGAGAGACAGACAGACAGACAGACAGACAGAGACAGAGACAGAGAGACAGACAGACAGACAGACAGACAGAATGTGGTAGAGTAAGAGAGAGAAAAAAGGAGAATGTGACAGACAGACAGATAGACAGAGTGAAGACCTACGAGTTGAAAAGTAAGGAAGGAAGGAAAGATGGAAAGAAGAAAGGCTAGTTACTGACGAACAGGGAGAGAAGAGGAGGGGAAAGAAAGGATGGGAGGGAAGGAGGGACGGAGTGAACGTAGGAGGGTTGTGATCTCCATGTGTACAGATCACACCACCCTAACACCTTTTCCCAAGCGATTTATTTTGTTTATCACACCTTACTGTCTTCTGCGTTATGTAAAACCTTCCAGTATCGCCATACTCCGCAGAAACAACATACAAAAGGATACTGGCTACTCATATCCAAAAATAAAACGCTAAGAAAGAGGTGTTAGGGGAGAACAGGGGGTGAGGGCAGCAGCAGACACAGAGCAGGGGCAGCAGACACACAGCAGGGGCAGCAGACACACAGCAGGGGCAGCAGACCCTTTGACTCAGCAGTAATCAGGAATCAGGGGAAAAGTTACCCGGAAGTTCCCGATTGTGAGAAGATGAAGGGGTTAAACCTGCCACGCACAGTTTACGGCCACGGCGACTTACGGTGCGACTTACGGTGACGAGGACTGTGGAAAGTCTTACGGTGAGACTTACGGTGATGGGGACTGTGGTGAGACGTACGGTGAGACATGGGGAGAACTGCGGTGAGACTTACGGCAGGACCTACAGTAAGACTTACAGGGCTGGGGACTAGGACAAGGCTTACGGCGAGACTTACAGAGATGAGAACTAAGGCAGGGCTTAAGGTGACATTTACGGCGGTCTTGCAGTAAGGATCTCTCCGTATTCCAGGCCACACTCATGAAATTATGTAGCACCTCTTCCTTAGCGATTTATTTATCCTACCACATCTTAATATTCTCCATGGATGTTATTTATAAAGTTTTAATAACAATGGTATTTATATCAGTGACAAAGAAGAGGATATCAGTATGCAATAGGCAAAAATAAATCCCTTAAGAAGAGGAGCTAAGAATGTTCCAAGTCCACACAGAAAACGAGCCTCAAAGCTACAGTTCTGTTGGCATAGGAGTCTTTTTTAGCAATCTAGACATAAATTGTGGATATAGTGTAGAATCCTTGTTTTTGTCAATAATGGCTTTATGCAACGCCATTTTCCAACGTCTCCCTTTTCTCAGAATAAATTGGATTCAAGGTGGAAAGATTGTATTTTATTAAGAACTCCACATTCTGAGGAGACTCCTTAGGCATCAGAGGGATGAGGGGGGTGAGGGGGAGGTAAGGGGGGTGAAGAAGGAGGTGAAGGGGCGACGGGGAGGTGGGAGGTGACAGGGGAGGGAGGTGAGAGGGAGGGGGAAGGGAAGGGGTAGGTGCGGGGGAGGTGAGTGGGGAAGAGTAGGCAGCGTAGGTGGGACAGGGAGAGATAGGGAGAGGCATAGTAGTTGTTTCAGACCCAGGTTCAATGTCCTACTCCCACCATCTCCTTTCGGGGGTTGGTTAAGCGGGAAGGAGACTTGAGAGACGTTTTTTGTGCATGCGTCCCAGTTGTCGGGTACCATAGAGGTAGGAATAGGGTAGAGTCGGCGTGAGAAGGTTCCGGTGAAGCCAGAGAACTGTCAAACGGCCATATTGGTCAAGTCAAGAGGTCACGGCAACACCTACCTGACTTGAAGAAGATTACTGTCCACTCCTACCTCTATGGCTGTGCCCATAGAGGTAAGAGTCCTAATCCTATCTCCGTGGGTGTGGCCATGAGATTATTAAGCCAGCTGTGTGTCCACTTGGTATTCCTCAAGGAGAATGCCAGAAACAAAGTAGACTTCATTCTACCTCTGGTTTTAGTTGTAGTTCAGCCGTGGGTGTGAGACGTTCTGTCCTAAGTTGTATCTCACCATCAAATAGCCTAAGTCTCCAAAAATGCCCACCACCTGTGCCGCATGTGGGTGTAATGAAAGAGGAGATAAGAAATCTGACCCATCCATTACATTTCACTGGTGAGTATCTTTAGAGTGAATTATAGTTTGTAGGTTAGTATGCAAAAATAGATATATAAATAAATAAAGATAAAACATATTTTTTTCTGTTTGCAACTAAGAAAACACTCCCGCCTGGCCAGCGGAACCAAGTCAGACAGCTGTCAAAGAGGCCGCCGCCATGTTGGTCGAGTCAGGTCTGTCGGCCTCACTCTGACCTACCCTTGGTTAATCCCTTATGCCGCCTCTACCTACTCCTACCTCTATGTCGGGTACACAACACCAGGCACGTGCATCACCCCGATTTGGGGGACACCAACCTGACCAGACGCGCACTAAAAAAATAACTTCATTCAATTTGGGGGCACCTCTGCTACTGCTATTACTACCATTATTACTACTATACTATTACTTATGCTACTACTATTACTACTACAGTGTAAATACTACTACTATTACTACACATTATACAATTATTACTGCTGCTGCTGCTACTACTACTACTACTACTATATAGTTACTACTGCTACTACTTCTACTTCTATTACTACCATACAATTGCTACTACCACTACTACTACTACTACTATTTCTACCATACAGTAACTATTACTACCAATATAGTTCCTACTACTAGTACTATACTGTACAGTTACTGTTGCTACTACTACTGCTAAGTACTATACAGTTACCACTACTACTACTACTACTACTACCACTAATGATAATAATAATAATAATAATAATAATAATAATAATAATAATAATAATAATAATGGGTTAGCATATATACGGTATATGTATATATCATTAAGAACTCCACATTGTTGAGCTGTTATTGATAATGTAGATATACTCGTATATTTTTTCTTTGGGGGGGGGGACCTAGAAGGCTGGCATTCCAAGACCGTTCGGGATGGAGACTTGAAATTTTCAGAGGTGATGTATCTTGGTTGTAGGCTTCTTTTGGCAATTTTTATTTTTTCCGTAGCACTAATGCCCTCTACGTTATTTTTTTTTCAATACTTGCCCTCCTGCGTGGCAAAAACTACTGAATCGATTGCTTTGCGAATGTTACAGTATGCAGTCGTCAACATACACTAGTGCACCTGGGTGTTGATAATGAGAGGCAATAAATGCTTTTTGAGATATTGAAGAAAATCAAAATGGTCGCCTCATGCCTGGAAGTGCTAAATTGGAAGGTATTTGACCGATCTTAACCAACCTCGGTGGAAATGTGGGTCATGAGTGAACGTGATTAGCGGGGTATGAATGACCTTGACTCCTAATGCTGTGTACAGTATACTCTTATTACAAGGACTGTACACCATATCTGATGTACTGTACGAATGTGAATTTTTTTTTTGGCCACTCTAATCAGGAGTGTGGCGTTATTATCTGGAATGTGCAGTTCTTTGAATATTGATTGCTTTAGCAATATCAGAATTCTAGTTATTGTTATTATTATTATTATTATTTATTTATTTATTATTATTATTATTATTATTATTATTATTATTGTTGTTGTTGTTGTTGTTGTTGTTGTTATGATTATTATTGTTGTTCTTGTTCTTGTTTGTGTTGTTATTTTTTTGTGTTATTTTTGGAAGCCGTTTGTGTGTTTTTTTTGGAGAGAGAGAGAGAGAGAGAGAGAGAGAGACAGGGAGAGATTCCTTGGTGTGTTTTGTTATGTACTTATATGGGTGTATGTATGTAAGTAGTAATGTATACCGGTATGTGTGTGCGTGTATGTATGTATGTGTGTGCGTTAAATTGAATACAGTCTTTTGATAGTACCTAGAAGGAACAGAAAAGATGGGTCACATTCATAATTGATTTATCTGTCTATCAGTCTAGTTATCTATCTGTCTGCCTATCTATCCATCCATCCATCTGTCTATCTGTCCATCCATCTATCTGTCTCTCTATCTATCTGTCTATCTATTTATCTATCTTTTTTGCGCTCCAGCCAAAAATCTAAAAACTTGTCACTTGACAGCGTAGGTAAGAAGTTCACTAATTTTTTCAAAGTAATAGTAATCGAGTCAGGAATATTAAGAGTTCGTTTGGGGGGGGGTGATTGTGGGGGGGGGTCCTCTTTGCCCCCTTAGTTCGAGGGCCATTTTTTGTACTAGGACCCAAACACATCTTCCTTAGCGATTTATTTTTCTGGATATGGCTGGTTAATACCCTTCCTTAGCGATTTATTTCTGGATATGGTTGGTTAACACTCTTCCTTAGCGATTTATTGGATATGGCTGGTTAACACTCTTCCTTAGCGATTTATTTTTCTGGATATGGCTGGTTAACACTTGTCACGAATCAAATTCGCGACACTTCCCTTTTGTGAAAAACACGAACTATTAGTGGAAAACTCACTGTGTATCGCTCAGTTAGCCGTTTCTCTCTCCATTTCGGTGGTATACTTTTCAAAACATTCGTCACTGTTTCAAAAGTGACCGATTTAATGCACGTCACTAAGTGCTGTACTGAGCGATACTATTGTTTCTTTATTGTTCGCCCCTGCTTGCCTCAACCGTTAGCCACGCCTTCTTCCGGTGGCTTGTGCGTCCTGCCCATACATCATTTGAATTCAGTCCAGTGTTTGCTCTGACGGAGAGAGGTTCTGTGCTCCAGAAGTGTGAGAGGAGAGGTCAGCTAGCACCCAAGCTCCACTAGTACAGTTCCCCAGTGCTCCCACCTTGAATTGGGTGATACACAGCATTCATCGACCAGTATTTCTTTTCGTTTTCGTAGTCTTAAGAGTTTAATTAAGGTGTTTTTCCTAGGCGTAAGTATTTAGCTTTTGTGTGAGTGAGTGAGTGCGATCTCATTAATCTGATTTTGAATTGTAACGTTAAATTTATTTTTGTAATCAATAAATTTAACAGTTCTTTTCCTTGAGCTTAATGTAAAGTAAACTCTTGTTTCATTTCTCCACAATTAAGCTAATTTTCCATATAGCTCCTAGCTTTCATAAACGTTTTGCTATTCATAACTGGTACTTAGGCCAGTCTTGTATTAAACTTAAAATCCGTTGCCTCCTAGGAGTTAAGCACCAGCAAGAACCTGATACTGTTATTAGTATTGGTTATTTATTGTCAGGGGTGAAGTAACTTTCTCCAGAGGCTAACAGTAACAGCAATCGAGTAATTAGTCTCTGCTGTGTACTGTTGAGAAAGTTTATAAATTCTCGTTCTTAGAGAATCGCTTGAAGAAGTCAGCGTAAAGTAATCGTTGCTTGATTTAGTAAGACGATCATTGTCCCTGCTCTTCAATATTATTGAATATTATTATCAATTAAATAATACTTAGCATTTATTTTAAAAACCGTGATATTTTAAAAACCCCGTGACAACACTCTTCCTTAGCGATTTATTTTTCTGTATATGGCTGGTTAACACTTCCTTAGCGATTTATTTTTGGAGAAGGCTGGTTAATATCCTTTTGCACGATATTTATGCTTAGTATGGCGATATTAGAAGGGTTTATATAACACGGAGTAGGAGGGTAAGGTGTAATAAGCAAAATGAATCGCTTAGGAAAAGGTGTTAGGGAGCTTCCACCGGCCTAGAACTTGTTATGAAGGCGTTAATGAAGGCAGTAATGAATTCGTAAGTGTGTATTTTAAGTGTGTATCGTAAGTGTGTATCGTAAGAGTGTATCTTAAGTGTATATCTTAAGTGTGTATCTTAAGTGTATATCTTAAGTGTGTATCTTAAGTGTATATCTTAAGTGTGTATCTTAAGTGTGTATTTTAAGTGCATCTTAAGTGTGTATCTTAAGTGTGTATTATTAACGGGGAAAAATCGCTAAAATCAGCAAGAGTAAGCCGGTAAAGTATATAATCTAGTTTAAGGAGTTGACTTAAATCTTCCAATTCGTCTGTTCCAAGGCAAATAGAATCGTCTGGATGTCAGCAGCAATAAATCAGTGAATAAATCGCCTGTATCAAGGAGCTAAGCCTTACTATAGAGCCCACACCAGCAGGAGCGCCGTTTATGTAGGACGGTTAGGGGTGAAATTCAAATCCTTCAAATCCAAAAGTCTGTTTCAAAATTAATAAGATCGTCTGGAAGTAGCGGGAATAAATCAGTGAAATAAATCGCCTGTTTGAAGGAGCTAAGCCTCTACTGCGGCGCCCACACCAGCAGGAGCGCCATTTGTGAAGGGCGGTTTAATAGCACAAACTTTGGCCATAAATTGCCTCAAATTTCCCCTCGAGAGACTTCGTGGCTGATGATGATGAGGGGCGGGGAGGGGGAGGTAAAGGGAGGGAGGGAGAGAAAAGGGGGAGAGAGGTAGAGAGAAGAGGGAGAGGGAAGGAAGAAAAAAGGGAGAGGTATAGAGAAGGGAGGAGAAAGGAAGAAGAGAGAGGGAGAGGGGGAGATATGGAGAGAGTGAAGAAAGGAAGGAAGGAGAGAAGGATGCGAGAATAGAGAGGAAAGGAAGAAGGAAGAGAGGTAAAGGAGATGGAAAGTTAGCAGATAAAGGAGAGAGAGAGAGAGGATTCGTGTGACGGTTTCGAAAAAAGAAAACTTTGTATGTTCCTGCGTTCCACTTTACGAATTCATAAGTCCTTCTCGTCAAAACAACCTGAATAACTGGATTTTTTTGCCTTTTCGTCTCCATTTGGTGCGGGAATGTGGTGTAACGCTGGTGCCCTGTACGACCCAGCCACACACACACACACACACACACACACACACACACACACACACACACCATCTCTCTTTCTCTCTCCACACACACACACACACACACACACACACACACACACTACTTCTCTGGCATATTTCCCGGCAATTCCCCTGCCCCTCGTTATTTGCATATAGATAAGTCAGTGTCATCTTACCCCTCCACGGCACACCACCAGAACATGGATTTTACTGCCCTGTGTGTGTGTGTGTGTGTGTGTGTGTGTGTGTGTGTGTGTGAGAGAGAGAGAGAGAGAGAGAGAGAGAGAGAGAGAGAGAGAGAAAGTGGGAGAGGCTGTGTGTGTGTGTGTGTGTGTGTGTGTGTGTGTGTGTTCTAGGTGAGAAAGAGTTGGGATTATGATGATGATGAAGATGATGGTGAAGATGATGATGATGATGATAATAATAATAATAATAAGAAGAAGAAGAAGGGCGGTAAGGAGGTAGAATTAGATTTTTTAAAATAATAATAATAATAATAATGATAATAATAATAATAATAATAAAAATAAAAAACCGCCACCCCACCCCCACAACAACAATAATAATAATAATGATAAAAAGATGATAATAAAGCAGTAATCCCTTCCTTTAAATATTTACTGGCCACTTGTTGGATGGTGTAAATAAACATCTCTGCTTCCCGCCTCTCACGCCTTTATTGACACTCTCTCTTGACAGTGTCTCTCGCTTCCTCTATCATCTCCATGCAGATTTGTCTTCCTCTGTTATCTCGTCTCCCTTCACACTATCTCCCCTATCTTCACTACCACTCCTTCTCTCCTTTCACACGTAATTGCATACACTTCCACTCCCTTTCTCGCGTTCAAATACTCCCCCACTCGTTCTGACGGTTCCTACTTGCTCTCTCTCTCTCTCTCTCTCTCTCTCTCTCTCTCTCTCTAAGTTTTTGCCTATTTTTCCATTCTCAACGCAACCTTCCACTTCCCCGTTCACTCACTCGGTCATATTACTCTGTCAGTCCTCCTTTTCCACTCCCTCTGCCATTCTCACTCTCTGTCACCTTCGCTTAGTCTATCATTTTCCATCAATGTCTGAACTCGTTGTATAAATATTCACTTCTTTCATGGCTTCTCATCCACTCCTGTCACTTCCCTCACCCTCTCTCACTCCCTGTCACTTACCACCCCCTCTCCCACTTCCTCTGTCGCTTCTCACCCCCTCTTCTACCCCTGTCACTTCCCACCCCCTCTCTCGCTCCCTCCGTCACTTCCCATCCCCTCTCCCTCTCCCTGCTCACTCTTCTACCCCCTCTGTCACTCCCCATCCCGTCTCCTTCCTCTGTCACTCGTCACCCCCTCTCCCACTTCGTCTTTCACTCCTCATACCCTCTGTCGCTTCCCACACTCTCTGTCACTCCCAAAACCCTCTCCCACTCCCCCACATCCTCTCCCACACCCCACCACACCCTTCCCTCACCCTCTCCCTCATTCTCCCCCTGTCTGGGTCTCTGCTTCACTCCCTGCATCAGTCACGTCCTCCATCGCTCATCACCCTTCATGCCCTTTGCCTACCCTCGCCGGTCATTAGGAAGACAGTGAGAGAGAGAGAGAGAGAGAGAGAGGGGGGGGAGGGAGGGGGGGAAGGTAGTCAGTTGGTGACAGGAAGAGACTCCTCCCTGTTTAGATGTGGTGTTTGTGGTGAGCCCCCTTACCTTCACACACACACACACACACACACATAAATTCTGTGTGCGATTCCGAGCGGAGCATCACGCAAAAACGATGATATATCAACACATTCCAAAAGTTATAGTTATTCAAGTCCATCCGGAGTATGCTTTAAGTAAAATAAAAAATCCGGCGACCAACTCAGTTTATCTTCGAGCTGTGTTTACAAAATGGTAATCCCTTATAGGCGGATGTTATAAAATTTCAGCCTTTTTTTAATGGTGGTGATCCATGTACTCAGAAACTGATCGCTGGTGGTGGTGTGGGATAGAGTGAAAGGCTAAACTATGTGTGGATGAGGATGAGGATTGCTGATGTGTAGGAAGGGTGAATAGGGTGAAGTGTAGTCCAAAGGCATACGTGTTAGGATCTATGGAGAGTGCTTAGGCCTCATCTGCCCACCCCCCTCCCCCCAAAAATAAATGTCAGCGAAGCCAGGCAAATGAAACGTGATGGAAAAGTTGTGTGTGTGTGTGTGTGTGTGTGTGTGTGTGTGTGTGTGTTTTAGAGTAATGGAGAAGCCAAAGGGAGGCCAAAAGGACTCTGGTGTGTACATTTATTTTTGATTATTTATTTGTTTATATGCTTATTAATTTTTTTATTTATATAGATACATTGAAAGATAGATAGGTAAATAGACACAGATAGATAGACGGACCGATAGATAAAGATAAACTGATAGATCGACGGACAGATAGATGGATAGCTGAGGGCGAGAAAGGGTTGAAAAGTTAATATATCCTGTCTTACACTGATGGACACTTTTGACTTTAACAATATAACGAAGGAATTTTAATGCAGTCTCCCCTCGTCCTCCTCTCTCTCTCTCTCTCTCTCTCTCTCTCTCTCTCTCTCTCTCTCTCTCTCTCTCTCTCTCTCTCTCTCTCTCTCTCTCTCTCTCTCGTGCCGTCATTCTAGTCAGGCGCAGCTGCTTCCGGATACGACCAGCGTGATTTCTGTCACAACTGCTGGCTTACAGGAGAGAGAGAGAGAGAAATATCATAACATTAAATTTCACTACACTTATAACAAACCATATTCCCTTATTCGTGAGAGATTTGGTAACACCTTTTCCTTAGCGATTTATTTTGCCTATTACACCTTACTCTCCTGTTCTGTGTTATCTAAATCTTTCTGACATTGGCATTTTCTACATACATAACGGACAAAAGGATATTAACCTGCCATATCCAAAAATTAATTGCCAAAGAATCTCCCTAACACCTTTTCCTAAGCGACTTGTTTTGCTAATTGCACCTTACTGTCATGTTCTGTTATATAAATCCCTCTAACTCCGCCATACTCTGGATAAATAACGTACTAAAGGATATTAACCAGACATATCGAAAAATAAATCCCACAGGAAGAGGTGCTTAGGGAGCTTCCATACCCAACAAGAATACGGGATTTGGAGCTCCGTGTTCTCATCGGGTAAAGAAACTCCCTAACACCTCTTCCGTAGCTATTTATTTTTGGATAGTGCTTGTTATTATCCTTTTTTCCGTTATTTATGCAGAGTGTGGCGATATTGGAAGGATTTATGTATCGCAGAAGAAGACAGCAACGTGCAATAAACAAAATAAATCGCTTAGGAAAAGGTGTTAGGGAGCTTCCTCAACCAATGGGAATACGGGCCACAGGAGTCGCGTAGGTCGACGTAAATATTCGTAATCTCCCTCAGTCGTTGTGATTTGTGTAACAGTGTCGTGAGGAAACAGTTTTTGAAAGCATACACGAAAATCGTATATTAATGGATCTCAAAAATAAATAGGATATTTTGTGAGTAATTATATGTACTCAAAATATGGTTCCGTCGTTAACGCTAAATTATGGAAGGAAGTTACTGTCTCTTTTTCAGATTTAAGCCTAAATCTGGCGCCAATTTTATTTTCATGACAAATTAGACCTTCGAGCAACTGCGTAGATGGTTCCATTCTTGGTTCTTAAAATCGATTGTGCCGGATGTCCTTGTAATCCTGGTTTTAAGTTTGCAATCAGGTTTAAATTAGCAACATGAATATGACTTAAATTATGTGCTGTTATATAATTGCATTCATCATTAACATCATCTTGCACCTCCCTCCAGCTTAAAGATTGGGTGTGGTAGGTGCCAGTGGAAAAAGATAACACAAAAGCAAGAGGACTATGAACAGCAGGTCCAGTGAAATGGACCACAGAATCATCTACATATCATTTTAGGTGCCGAAATTCATGCTTCACTTCACAAGCCTAACGAGCTGCATTCCTTTCTTTTTTTTTTACGATGCTTTTCACATTGTCGACTAATGTGAGTCAGTTCATCGACGTTCAAGTGAAAAGGAGGTGCGAAGCTAATCACAAAACATTCAAAATTATCAACAGAGCTCTCCTGGATGCATTTGGTTTGCATTAAGATTGAGGGACAGTTTGTTTTTCCTTTGTCCCTACTCACCCAGCGGTACCATTGGAGGACTTGGTAAAAATTTATTGCCTTAATGATTCTCGTACAGTCGGTAAGTCTTTATTTCTGGTATGACTTGTCTGAAAATTACTATGCATGTCTTTGAGTAGTAGACTGTAGCACCAGTCGAGCAGGGCAGTACTCCCGAGGTGGATGGTATGCTGATGACAGGGAGTGCTGGAGCTCCCGTTTCATCAGCCTTCAGGACTAGTTCCTGACCATCCCCCTTTGCTGAACTTTTTCAGTGTCTCAGTTACACAGAGAGTAGGCCAGCATGCTCTCCAGTACAAATTTCTCTAACTATCTTCACCAAACTACATGCACAGTACACACTACACTTCCTATTCAAAATTCAACAAAAATGGCGTCGATTAATCAAGCCTCGGAGTCCCCAGGGGAGGGGAACCATAAATGCCCCCGCCGTCTGCCCCTCTCCCGGTGACGACTCGAGGTGCCTGGAACCACTGTCTGACTCTCTTCTTCTTCATTTCTGCAACATTCGCGGCCTTTCATCTAACTTTCGCTCTGTTGAGCACCACCTCTCCTCCTCTAAACCTCACCTTCTTTTTCTGACGGAGACTCAGCTGTCTGAGGCAACCGACAGCAAACCCTTTTCTGTATCCTCCTACTTTCTCTATACTCATTTCAAAGCCAAAGGTGGCTGTTGTGTATACATACGCAACGACTTATCTTGCTCTCGTGTTCCTGAACTTGATTCTTCTGAATTCTCCACACTCTGGCTTCGGCTTTCCTGTCATTCTCTGACTAAATATATCTGTGCTGTTTACTTATCCCTTAATTCTACTATCAAAAATTCTTCGACTATCTTACTTCTACGATGGAACACATTCTGTCCATTTCTCCTTTCTCTGAAATCTCCATTCTTGGAGATTTCAATGTTCACCACCACCTTTGGCTCTCCTCTTCTTTCACGGATCCACCTGGTGAACAAGCCTACATCTTTTCTATCCTTAATGACCTAGAGCAGCTTGTACAGCACCCTACCCGTATCCCTGACCGCCTTGGAGAGAGCTCCAACATACTTGACCTCTTCCTCACAACTAATCCTTCTGCTTACTCTGTTAATCTTTCCTCTCCGTTGGGCTCCTCCGCTCACAGCCTTATTACCTTAACCTGTCCTATCACTCTGGTACAGCCTGTGGACCCTCCAGGGAAACGTCGTCTGTGGCATTTTGGAGCCGTGAACTGGTAGGCCCTCAAGCAGTACTTCTTTGATTTTTCCCTGGAATGATTATTGCTTCCATGGCCGTGAGCCATCTGAGTGTGCCTTGCGCATTACGGAGGTTATTCTCTCGGGCATGGAAGCATACATTCCTTTCTCATATCCTTTGACTAACGCAAGAAAGCCTTGGTTTAATCACGCTTGTTCTAATGCTGTCCGCAACAAGGAGAAGGCCTACAAAAGGTACCGGAGCCAACCCACCCCTGAATCACATCATCTTTACGTTTCTGCCCGGAATCGTGCTAAGTCTGTTCTTCGCTCTACTAAAAATAATTTCATCCATACTAAATGCTCTCAACTCTCCAACTCGAATTCTTCCCACTCCTTCTGGCACCTTGCCAAAAATCTTTCTAGCAACTTTACCTCATCATCCTTCCCTCCTCTTTTCTACTCTGATGGTTCTGTAGCTATTTCTTCTACTGATAAAGCAGATCTCTTCGCACAGACTTTCTCCTCCAATTCCACCTTAGACGATTCCGGTGCTGTTCCTCCATCACTTCTCCCCTCTGACTTCCTCATGGCTGACATTAAAATTTCTTCAGTTGATGTATTTTCTGCCATCACTGGCCTCAGTACTAACAAGGCATATGGGCCTGATGGGGTCCCCCCTCTTGTTCTCAAGAACTGTGCTTCTGTGCTTACACCCTGCCTAGGCAAACTCTTTCGCCTTTGTCTGTCAACTTGTACCTTTCCTTCTTGCTGGAAGTTTGCTCTCATTCAGCCAGTCCCAAAGAAGGGTGACCACTCCCAACCCTCCAACTATCGTCCAATTGCTTTAACGTCCTGTATTTCAAAAGTTTTCGAGTCAATTCTTAATAGAAAAATTTTAAGGCATCTTTCCTATCACAACCTTCTTTCCGATCGTCAGTATGGGTTCCGTCAGGGACGCTCCACTGGCGATCTTCTCACCTACCTTTCAGACTCCTGGTCATCCTCCTTTCGGGACTTTGGCGAAAGCTTTGCCATTGCACTTGACATCTCAAAGGCTTTCGATCGAGTCTGGCATAAATCTTTATTTTCCAAACTGCCCTCCTACGGTTTCTATCCTTCTATCTGTGCCTTCATCGCTAGCTTCCTTTCTGGTCGTTCTATAGCCGCTGTTGTAGACGGCCATCGTTCTTCTCCTAGATCTATCAACAGTGGTGTTCCTCAGGGCTCTGTCCTATCACCAACTCTCTTCCTTTTATTCATCAATGATCTTCTAAGCTGTACATCTAACCCTATCCACTCATGCGCTGATGACTCCACCCTTCACCTTTCCGTTCAGTTCCCACAACTCCCATCTCAACAGTTACTTCAAGAAACAAGGGATGAGGCTATGGCACACCTAATGTCTGACTTGGCTCGTATCTCTGACTGGGGTAAAAATAATATGGTTGTCTTTAATGCATCTAAGACTCAGTTCTTACACCTATCAACCCGACAAAATCTTCCACAGGTATACCCATTAATGTTTAATAATATTCAGCTTAATCCTGCATCATCCTTGAACATGCTTGGGGTTTCATTTACTCGGGACTTATCTTGGAAAGATCATATTACATCTCTTGTAAAATCTGCTTCCAAGAGATTGGGTGTGCTAAGCCGACTCCGCTCTTTCTTTACCCCTGCACAATTGTTGACTCTATACAGGGGTTTTATCCGCCCCTGTGTGGAGTACAACTATCATGTGTGGGGAGGCTCCCCACATACAGCTCTTCTCAATAGGGTGGAGTCAAGGGCTTTTCGTCTCATTAACTCTCCTCCTCTTACTGACTCCCTTCAACCTCTGTCTCTTCACCGCACTGTTGCATCTTTATCTCTTTTCTATCGCTACTTTAATGGTCACTGCTCCTCTGAACTGTCTGCTTGCATTCCTCCACCTCTACGACGGGCGCGTAGCACCCGTTTGGCAGCAAACCCTCATCCCTTTTCTGTCTAACTCTCTAATACAAGAGTTAACCATTACTCCCAGTCTTTCATTTATGCAACAGATCAGCTCTGGAACTGTCTCCCTTTATCTGTATTTCCTGCTGTTTATGATCTCCAGTCTTTCAAACGCAGTGTGTCCAGGCATCTCAAAATGATCGGATCTTGAATTTGGCTCTCTATTGTATTTTGTGTTTCTCTTGGAGGGAACTGTTACTGCGGGCTCATGGCCTTTGGTTCCTTCTTCCTCGCATAAGAAAAAAAAAAAAAAAAAACTACCTGGGACTGGTATCTTGTGAACTTTTTCTTTTATTTTTCATTACGACTTTAAACATTATTTCACAACCCAAAACACTACCACACACCAAAACACCCATCCCAAAATAAGCATGTATTTTATTTGGCTTTGAGAGTATTTTAAATTAGGAGCCAGTGCGATTCGAACGAGCCCTCTAGCATGTCTGTTCTGTGATCCGTTTTTTCATGTGAATTATAAATGATGGTAGATATGTCCATTTACATATAATAAGCAAATTTCGGAAAGTGTCACGCATTTGCTTGGCAATGTTGTGTCTATCTCAGATTATTACTGTATATTCAACTTAAGCAAGACTTTTCTGGGGTTTTAAATGAAGCCTTCATTAACCCGCTTTGCTCCTGGGGGCTCTCCATGGTTGAGTAAAATCGTGTGGCGGTATCAGGGTGGAATTAAGTGTCAGAGGATTTAAGGGGTGAAGTAATTTAGGGCAACCATGGCACTCCAGTATATTTTTCGGGCCATTCCAGACGGGCTTAATTTCCTTTTATTAGTATGAGGTGCAGCGCAGAGTTCTAAAATATCTCTCTTAAGTTTTATCATTCAATTTAAGTTTGGTGCGTGAATCTGCTTAGGCAGTCTGAACGCCCTTATCTCTCATGAATTCTTTCCCCGCCAATAACCTGAATTTAATCACACTTTTATCCCCCGGTGGATGGCCAAACTTTCCTCGTAAGTTTTGACGAGGTCCTTGTAGAAGTTTCTCCCAGGCTTTCAAAAGTATTATATTGCCGCTAATTATTCCGGGTGGAGGCTAGTGCTGGTATGATGGCAAAAGAATTAGTGTTATTGCTTTATCATCCTCAAAAGAATCACTATCATTTTGACGATGATAAACATATTCTACCTTGAATTAGCATATCCGTTTTCTCTGAACGTCGCCAGAGGTTTTGGACGAAGTAAGGATACTGTACCGTACTTTGTTCCATGTCCTTCCATGGCCACAGGAGTCCTTGTTTTGATCCTGTGGCTGTTTGGACGACAGCTGCACCAGTTCTGCCCCAGTGTTGGACAGTGACGACACCAGCAGAGGAAGACACAGACACTGGCAGAACACATGTCGACCGAAGGTGCTGTCTGCTCTCGGACATCCCTCGCCCCTGCCTTGAGATAGCATTGATCTAGCCCAAACCTTGCCTGGAGTAGTAATTTTTGAATCGGCACTTCGTTGTGGTCCAGGGAACATGATATTTATAGAAGCATCGGTGTTAAGTAAAAAAAAAAATAATAATAATGCGTACTGGTTAAGCTTTCGAGCACCTCAGTCTTGATGGCTGTGCGGTGGCGGTTCCAGAATGAGGGGGGAGGGGAGAGCAGCGAGTCCGCAGCCCCTCCCCCCCCCCTGTTATTTTTCATGCTACAGTAAGGTGTGAGGTCGGGTTAGGATTTCGGGGGCTTGTGTGGTGGGCGAATGAGAGTGTAGCCCATTTAATTAAGCATGCTGTTGATTCATTCTCTCTCTCTCTCTCTCTCTCTCTCTCTCTCTCTCTCTCTCTCTCTCTCTCTCTCTCTCTCTCTCTCTCTAAGTGATATGCATATTAGCAGTAATGAAGTGAGAGATAAACTTAATAAAATGAACGGTAATAAGACTCCCGGCCCAGACAATTTCTACCCTAAAATACTAAAAAATGTGATGGATGTAATATGCAGCCCTCTAACATCTATCTTTAACAAGTCCCTACAACAAGGAAAGGTTCCAGCAGACTGGAGACTGGCTAATGTGACCCCTATATATAAAAAGGGCAGTAGAGATACAACCAGGAAATTATAGACCAATTAGCCTAACCTCTGTCATGGGAAAGATCCTCGAATCATTAATTAGAGATAGGATAGTTGAGTTCCTAGAAACTAATAACGTAATTAGGAACAGCCAGCATGGCTTTAGAACGCGGAGATCATGCGTGACAAATTTAATTGAGTTTTACGATACACTTTTTAAAATGAATGATTGTACCAGGTCACTTGATATAATCTACTTAGACTTCCAGAAAGCCTTTGACAAAGTGCCGCATGATAAACTAATGACAAAAGTAAGATCACTTGGAATTGACGGAAATATTCATAGGTGGATACGTTGCTGGTTAAGTGAGAGAACGCAACGAGTCGTTATAAATGGAGTAGAGTCAGACTGGGCTCCAGTGACCAGTGGTGTTCCTCAGGGATCAGTGTTGGGACCAGTCCTATTTATTATGTACAGTATGTTAACGATATCGATGTTGGCCTAAACAACTTCATTTCTAAATCTGCAGACGACACAAAAATCGGCATCACTATATTAACTGAAGAAGACAGAATTAGCCTTCAAAATGACCTTAATAAAATTATCAGCTGGTCAGAAAAATGGCAAATGCCCTTCAATGTAAGCAAATGTCAGGTACTGCAATGTGGGAAGAAAAACAAAAGGTGTGATTACGAAATGAAGGGCCAAATCATTAGCAAGTCCTCACTGGTTAAAGATCTAGGCGTACTAATTTCAGACGATCTGAAATGTTCAAATCAATGTATCTCTGCCGCCAATAAAGCCAACAGGGCCCTAGGCTTCATCAAAAGACATTTTACATATAAATGCAAAGATATTGTAATCCCCCTATACAAAAGCATAGTCAGGCCACACTTAGAGTTTGCAGTGCAATTTTGGGCGCCTCACCTAATTAAAGATATAGAAATACTGGAAGCGGTCCAGCGTAGGGCTACCAAGTTAATCCCGTCCCTGAGGAATAAACCATACCTCGAGAGACTCAGGGAATTAAACTTATTCTCTCTTAGAAAACGGAGACTGAGGGGACAACTGATTGAATGTTTTAAGATGCTAAAAGGCTTTAGTAATACTGATTCAAGCAAGCTATTCACAGTAATTGCCGAGACTGTAACTCGAGGAAATGGTATGAAGTTGCAAGCAAGGAGGGCTAATCTTGATACAACCAAAAACTTCTTCACTTACTCGGTTGTAAGCGAATGGAATAAACTCCCTGGGAATGTGATTGAGAGTGGTACCATAAATATATTTAAAAAGAGACTGGACATGTATCTCGACGCAATTGGTATCGTTTAGTTAGGATGGAGCAATTATTGCATATTCGCGTCTGCATTCATGTGTCTGTTAGACACAGACAGTATTATAGAATATAAATAATAGATAAACATTCTTTTCATCTTTTGATTAAAAAAAAACAAAAAAAAAATTGCATGCATAGAGTAAGTATGTGGCTGTATGCCCAAATTTTCCTTTTCCATATTATTCTTCTTTCTGCCGATCCTATAAAATTCCTTCAGGTTTTTCATTCCTGCAAGGTATTACTTCCTCTCTTGTTTCCTGTACGTCAAATGCCGGAGGGTCTGGAGGGTGGGGGAGAGAGAGCCTTCTGCTGTGCTATCCTTTTCTCCTGCTCCTATGCACTATACTAGGATTAAGGCCGGACCACCTCGTAGGGACCGTAAGGTCTGTGTGGTCTGTGTATCTATGTAACTCTATGTAACTCTCTCTCTCTCTCTCTCTCTCTCTCTCTCTCTCTCTCTCTCTCTCCTCTTCTCTTCGCTTTTCTCTTCTTCGTTTTTTTCTTTTCTTCCCTTTTCTCTTCTCCTCCTCTTTTCTCTTCTCCTCCTCTTTTCTCTCCTCTTCCTCTTTTCTCCTCTCTTCCTCTTTTCTCTTCTCTTCTCTTCTCCTATTCTCTTTTTTCTCTTCTCTTCCTCTCTTCTTTTCTGTTACTCTTTGGAGCCTGCAGCACCCCATTCACGGGTGGGAAAAAGGCAGCTGGATGATGATGAATGACATTTTTTCCCCAACAAGCACACAGACTAAGTGAAAAACAGCGGTACATGCATGACAAATTTAAATCGTATGTACTTCACTCTAATTATGAAACTTTTTACTTTATGGTTAAACAAATAGTCATAATTATTATTTTAAATTTTAATTCATGTTAGACATCAAGAGGAATTAGAAAGAAATCAGATTCTCGTTAAAACCCTTATTCAGACGTCGTTTTCAAATTCAATTCTTTCTATAGCCTACCCAGACACAATTATTTAGTTTGGGAGGTGCCTGTCGAATTGCAATAGTTATATATAGCCTTTACTGTTCCCTTCACCATTAAAAGTTCTTCCAAACTTAAATGAAAATGGTTTAATGGTTGTCTGGGTGAAATGAAAAAATGCCGCGTTTTGAAAGGGATCACAAAATGGTGCCTGCTGTCCCGTTGTATACTGTACAGTCAAAAATGGAAGAACGTTCGCCTCCCCCGCCTCTTTTACTGTTGGATTCATAGACGTTTGAATCTGACGTAGTGGACAAATTACCACCCACAGATGGACTCAGAGACACTTAAATCTAATGGACGAAAACACTATCACCCACAACTTGATTCAAAGACGCTTTAATATGACGTAGTGGACGAATTTTCACCCACAAATGGATCCATGGACGTTTGAATGTGACGTAGTGACCAGAGGTGAATATGCGTCTCATTCCACACCGTCACATTCAAACGTTTTATCAATCCAGAGACGAAAGAGACACGATAGGCGAACTAAATATAGAGTCTGACCGCTTTTTTGTGGCGGAGGAGGGTGAGTAGGAGGCGGCAGGCGAGGTAGTCCAACTTTAACACAACAATTACCGCCATTATGGGCCGCTGCAATCAAACTTTACCAAAATTATCAACCGCTGGTGTTCAAGTAGATAAAAAATTGATTCACTTATTTATTTATTTATTTATTTATTTAACGTTAGAATGATGAGGACGGTACCTTTCCGAAAAAAAAATGTTGCTTTGTGTTTTCTCGTTTGATTCTGTAATTTTAGCAAGAATTTTAACTTCATATATTTCTTTTCCTATGTTAAAAGAAAAAAATGATCAGGACAGTACTTTTACGATGAATTAATATGTCGCTATTTTCTTTCTTTCTTTCTTTCTTTCTTTGCCTTGGTTTGGTTTTGTAATTTAGCTAGACTATTAAATTTCGTACCGTAGTTAAGTAGTTAGTAGCATAGGGTATATGTAGGCACTGACACACACACACACACACACACACACACACACACACACACATTTTAAGAGGGGTAAAATGCACTAAATTTTCTCTCTCTCTCTCTCTCTCTCTCTCTCTCTCTCTCTCTCTCTCTCTCTCTCTCTCTCTCTCTCAAGCTAATGGCCTCGTTACGTAACTGCGCCTCAATTGTGTCTCCTTGGCCTCGTGAAGCTAAATGGACCACCCGTCTCCATTGACCTGGGCAGGAGATTCGTAACAACTCATTCTTGGCGAATAATTCTATACAGTACACATTTTAAAGACAGTAATAGTAGTAGTGGTAGTAGTAACAGTACTAGCTGTGGTGGTGGTGGTGGTAGTGTTATTATAATTATTATTATTATTATTATTATGAGTGAGGCTGGTCACTCTCATCTTAAATGTCAAGACCAACTTGCCTAGCCCCGGACTCCTACGCTCCTCATCGGGCAACAGCGATTTAGATGATGATGATGATGATGATGATATGATGATGATGATGATTGTTGTTGTTGTTGTTGTTGTTGTTGTTGTTGCTCCCTTATCACCTGTGCATCGCTAGCTTAGTATTCCATTTGGTGTGGTGTTTTATGTACTGTATGTGTACTGGCTTTATTACGGGAGGAGGAGGAGAAAGAACAGGAGTAGAGGGACGAGGAAGAGAAGGAAGAGGGTGATGATGATGATGATGACGATGATGATGATAATGAGGAGGAGGAGGAAGAAGAAGAGGAGGAGGAAGAGAAGGAGGGGGAGGGGAAAGTGAAAGGGAGGGAGATAAAGAGGAGGGAAGGAATAGGAGGAGAAGGAGGAGGAGGGTGAGAAGAAGAAGAAGTGGAGGAGGAAGAAGGGAAACACGCAAGAAATATATAGATGTATAATGCGAAATAATAATAATAATAATTTCTTAGTGGGTATAACAGGACAGAAACACATCATCAGAGTGAAGTATGGTAATCAAAAATCCATTACATTAATCCGGAGCCTCAGAGAAATGAAAAAGGTAATTGGATACGTTAATGTTGATACGAAATACTTTAGTTGTGTCGGTGCGTCATGATTGGAGCGGGGATAATCAAGTGTTTGGATAATTGATGGGTAAACTGGATTTTTTACGGCGCCCGAGGAGGACTGCTGCAGGACTTACTGATGCAGGCTAATATTTGAATTCCAGTTTGCGAGATTAATGTTTTGATTCCAGTGTTCCTGACGAATATTCTTTTCATGTCGGAGCAATATAAGCTTTTTTTTTTTATTAGGGTAAATTAAAAAGATGATTACTTTAATGTTGGCAGAGAGAACCAAAGGCTGGAAGCGTGCAATAATTTTTACTTTCCAGAGAAAATTGAGGAAGAGAGAGAGAGGGAGAGAGAGCGAGAGAGAGAGAGAGAGAGAGAGAGAGAGAGAGAGAGAGAGAGGGAGGGAGACAGACAGACAGACAGACAGACAGACAGATACACATACAGACAGACAGACAGATAAAGAGAATCAAAAAAGTTCATTTAGCGTTCAGAAGCCTGGAGGTCATAGGAAGTGGGAAACAAGGATCGAGGAAGGTCGATTCGGAGTTGCATACACGAAGAACTGAGAGTAGAGGCTACCTCATGTGATACAGACTTGTAAATTGAGAGAGAGAGAGAGAGAAAGAGAAAGAGTGTTTGTGTGTGTGTGTGTGTGTGTGTGTTGGTAGACCCGTTCAGTCCGATGATACATAATTGAATGTTGCTCTCGCCAGACAATTTAATATATAGCTTAGGAGAGGCTGTTCAAACGGCAGGGGCAGACAGCCATCATTACCTTCTTAATCTGGTCTTTTCCTGAGTTAGACAAGAAATGCGGCGGGAGGAAAGGAAAAAAAGTAAATAGAATGGAAGTCGCTGGGTTTAGGAGGTCAGTACTTCATTCCAGTATAGACTGACCTGCTTTGCGATGTCTCTTGTACTCATATTTGATAACAGTTGAAGCCACGCTATGATATCCAGGTGAGAGTGAGGCACGCCAACAGGAGAGTTCATTTTTCTTCGATGTCTTGACGATTTATAAGTTGTTAATATTGCATTCCTTTTGTGAGAAAATAATGAAATTTTAATTGATTTCCGGGGAGAATGAGATCACTCTGCTGCTTAATGAACATATAAGCTCCTGTGTATATTGTTCATCTTTTCAGTAAGGTACGAGGACTTTCTGGCCTGTGCTCTGGCTGACTTGGCCGATTTTGTAAAAGTTCTGCTACAGAGATTTTATTGACTAATACATAGACAGACCGGCTGATAGATAGATTTATCTCTTCATTTATTTGTTAATGATTCAGTTCTATGTCATGCAGTCCCCTGTTTGGCTGAAAGACTACGGCCTTGCCCTTGTGTAGATGACCTGAGTCGGAGCGCGTAGCACTTTGTGACTGGATGACCTTCCTGACGTCAACCAGTTGCCCTGGGTTGGGACGGCACTCTCCACCCCTTGGTTAATACCGGTAGCTTGTATTCTTACCCACTGAGCCGCAGCGGCTGCAGCTAT
The DNA here is from genome assembly GCF_032717465.1 of Coenobita brevimanus. Classification (NCBI taxonomy): domain Eukaryota; kingdom Metazoa; phylum Arthropoda; class Malacostraca; order Decapoda; family Coenobitidae; genus Coenobita; species Coenobita brevimanus. The sequence continues at coordinate 35,020,984 of NC_137051.1, read as the reverse complement.
ATATATATATATATATATATATATATATATATATATATATATATATATATATATATATATATATATATATATATATGAACGAATAGTCGGAAATACGGTATGCATATAGTTGTTTTCTTCAGAGAAAATTGAAATGGGCTGGAATTAAGATCTGTTCTTACCAGTATGCCTGGACACAAAACATCTAAAAGACTGTAAGTCTTAGCCAAACGGCAATACAGACTGAGGAAAACAGTTCCAGAGTTGACAAGCTACAATGCATATTGTCGTCACCGATGTATATATTTTATTAACAAACTGAGGATTCCTCAGCCAAGTGCCGTCAGTCTCGTCCTAGGGAGAAAGACCCTGTATAGTCGGTAGTGTTAACCGCCTCTCTAGGGCTCTGCTATTTGGCCAGTGGTAGCAAGTGCTCCGCAGAATTATCTGAATGATATTTTACTGCAGTTGTTCTTGCTCAGCTACTTTTATATAAGATGATGAATGTAATTTTATATCACCAATTGCTTTGAATGGTTATATGATTTGAAATATTGTGGCAAAGTAGCTTACGTCATTAGGCTCTAAGGAAATTGTGCAAACAAAGCAGCTTATATAAATGCTGTAAAATTTGGTCATTATTTATGTTTGAAAGCAATATATACTTTTGAGAAAATACTGCATAAATGAGAATGATTTGTGATATTACTTTCTCAGTAGAGCATTAAAGTACGGGAAGAGATTATTCACTTACATGGTTCTGTTGTTCTTATCATATAACGAGATGAACCAACACATTTGCTTTTGAAAATATACGAATTATTCTCTGTAGCTGTACGGAGAGCAAAATCTGACCACAACTAGAGCAAAAAAAAAAAAAAAAAAAAAAGTGTGCAAGAGAAACGGCGTGCGTTCTCTGGTTATATGAATTGATAACTTGAACCATGAAAAAGAATTACATGCAAGAAGGTGTGAAAGGTCAAGATGAGGCGTGAATGCAGATGGATATATATACAACTGAGCCTCGTTATCAAGTGACTCAGATAAGTTACTTCCCAGACTTTGCTAAATATGAAAAGCAGTATCTGGCGTTACATATTGCATTTAACACCAAGAAATTAAGTACCTACTGTAAGGTTGCTCAATAGATATTTTATGAAAGAGATACTGAATAATGTAGAGAACTATGGATGACAAACGAGAAAACTTTTATATATCAGGAAACTGCGAGTACTTGACATAGCCAGAGGACCTAAGTCAGAACACATTGTACCCATATCTCAGCAACGGATTGAGATAGACTCAATTTTTTTTTTCTTTGGTGGGTCAATTGCATTCGTGGACTGTTCTTGGAAAAGGTTTAGGTCATCTCATAACCTGTGCGCATTTAAACTCCACCCTCAGTATCAGCAGCCGCCCAGTATCAAACTAAGCGAGTCTGCTTCTGAGGAGTGGTTGGAAAATCAATACTTGAATCCCGAAAACTAGACGTGAAGTGCTGTTCAAAGGCGACTTCACCCGAAAACTAAAGACTTGTTAGCTGCTTCAGAATCCTTGCTGAATGTAGTCATGTGTATATATACGATCCAGTAAGAACGTTAAAGCCAACATAGTATCCTGAAATATATAGACCTCCTAAAACAAATAGCTGAAGTTGATTTGAGAACAATATGCCTTCACAGAACAGACCACTAATACCATAACTGTCTTTTGTAATAATTCATCTATCAAAAACGTATGGATTTTCTTTTACTTGCGTCATTTTGCGGACATCCCCAACTTTGTCAACCTGTTTTTTTTTTTTTAATTCCTTCCTGGATACTTTGTGAAGCAGGTTCTGGAAAAACAAACGTTGCTGTTTTTTTCATGCTAGACTCCTGAACGAAAAACTTGAACAAAATATCATTGTTCTCATAAAAATTTCCGGACTTTTACAGCATTTACAGCTACTCTTGCCTCCCATAAACCAGCAAAGGAGGATTATATACCGAATAACAAATTGGAACGTACTGTTAGGCTGATTAAACAGGTCTAAGAAGGAGGCCTCCCAGCGACCTAGCCTTTGTGGGTCTGAAAGATGGAAGACCACTACAGATTGTGATGCTTTCTTTCGGATTAGAGAGAGAGAGAGAGAGAGAGAGAGAAGGGGGGGGGAAAGCGGATACGTTCAAAGAGACAATGGCTGTTGCTCTTGCCTTTTGTGACGCCCTATTGATTCTGGACACATTCCTTCCTCTTACCGTTCTTCCCTCCTTTCCTCTGAGTCTTCCTTCCTCCTTTCTTCCCTGTCTTCCTTCCTCATTTTCTCTCAGTCTTCCTCCCTCTCACTGTTTCCCTCCCTCTTCCCTCCCTCCCTTCCTCCCTCTCACCATTTTCCCTCCTTCCCGTCCTCTCTTCCTCCCTCTTTCCGTTCTTCCCTCCTTCCCTCCCTCTCTTCCTCCCTCTTTCCATTCTTCCCTCCTTCCCTCCCTCTCTTCCTCCCTCTTTCCATTCTTCCCTCCTTCTCTCCCTTTCTTCCTTCCTCTCATCATTCTTCATTCCTTCTCTTCCTCTCTTCACTGTTCTTCCCTCCCTTTCTTCTCCTTTCACCATATTTCTCTCCTTCCCTCCCTCTCTTCCACTCTTTTACCATTCTTCCTCCTTCCTTCTCTGTTTTCCTCTTCTCGCTATTCATTTCTCTTCTCCGCCTGTCTTCCTTCCTTCCTTCCTTTCTCCCTTCCTTCCTTCCCCCCTTCCTTCCTTCCTTCCCCGTCTTCTCTCTGTTGCTCCTTACCACAGTTCTTCCCTCCTTCCCTCCCTCTTTTCCCATATATTTCGTAACGCATCCAAAGCACAAGAGGAAAATAACATGGAGTCTTGCTACACCACAAACCTTTGTCGCTAATATGCTATACTCATTTTATGCTAACCTGGCCTAAAATTATCATCCCGGCATCTTGAACTCGGAGTAGTAACAAGAGCTTAACACTTGAATGTGCTGCTAGTCACGAAGCAGTGCCATGGATAGGATGTAGATGCATAGAATTCTTAATCCGTTATTGAGCTACGTGAAATAAGCTGCAGAAGGAGAAAAATTTGGGCCAGATTAAGGTGAAACGTCTAGAGTAGGTGATTAATTTTATATTAATCATTAAGCCACGTTCAACATTAGTTTCAGTGGCTGCCCCCTATTACAATCATAAGAAAGCTCCAAATAATGAGGAAGTTAATTTAAAAAAGTAAATTTCGGAACAGTGACTGGAATTCGATTACTTAGAAATGACAAATGATAGTAATGGATGGGATTTTTTTTTTTTTTTTTACAATATCGAAATAAAACTATGAAGCATGTGTGCCAGTGCGTGTGTGGCAGCCGACCTTTAAAGAATATATTACTCATTTGGTGGAATAGCGATATAAAGAACTGTCTTTTAAGGAAGCCCGCCAAAACTACAAAGTTATAAGGAATCAAAAAGGTTAAAATGAATATCAATGTCTTCGTCGAGATGCTAAGAAAGTTAATAAAATAAAAAAAACATAAACTCTGAAACGTATTTGCCACCATAGGGAAGGCAGATCCAAACATTGATTTAATATCCAAAAAACAGTAAGATATCAACGTCAAAAATAAGCAAGATTCGTCTAGCGGGGTGAAGGCATACAATGATGAACTCTAAATGGCCACAAGTCTTAACGCTTTCCTTACTTAGGTATTTACAGTAAAGAATTTATGGTAGATTTCTTTTTTCATTTTCCTTCAAATATTCAGAAGAAAGTATCATAATTTGTGACATTATAATCGGTGAGAGATGTACTGCTTACGATCAATAAACTTATGACCAACAAAACACCCGCCACAGAAAAGATTAGTTATTTTGTGAGTTATAAAAGGAGGGGAGAATGATATATCTGTAAATTTAGCTCAGATTTTCACCATATCACAAAGGAGTTTGGACATGTGGAGAGAATGGAGAATGAAAGACTGATTAAGAGGGTGTATGTAGGTGAAATGGAGGGAGGAAGAGGGAGGGGGAGACCGAGGATGAGGTGGAGGGATGGAGTTGAGGGGTATATGAGAGAGGGGAGTGAACTGGGGGGAGGGCAGTCAAATGGTGGGTGACAGAGTGACTTGGAGGCGTTTTGTCTGCGGCCACCCTTTGCGGGATTAGGGCGTCTGGCTATAGATAGATGGATAGATAAAGAATGTTACTGTACCTCATGACTGAAAACCAGCAAATGTAAATCCAGTGTTTGTAAAGGATATCATTCACAGGCGGAAAATCACCAGGCATTTATCTTAGCTGTGTGCATGTTACTGGGAAACGTAACAAATTAGGCATTACAGAGCCAAACACTGAGAGCAATATAGGTTCATTCAAGACTCACAGCGTGGAGTGTCGAACAGTTACACGTTTCACACCAGTTTCTTTTATGTAAACTAAATCTCTTCATGTAATCTTCCCGGAAAAAAAAAAGAAAAAAAAAAAAGCAACAGGATTTGAGACGTAAATTCAAGTTCTGGGAAATCTATCGCAGTAAAAGAACTAAAAATGAAATACAAACCCCTCCACTTTCAAAAGTTTACTCAGAGCTGCATAAAATCGCCTGGAGGTGGCAGAAATACGGTTAATAAGACGCTCTCTGATTTAAGGGGATTAATTACTGTAGGAAATCATTTTGTAATCTGTATACGTCACTTATCAATTTATTTTGATTTGGCTGTGAAGTTTTTCATGGGAGTATAAGTAGGGGTAAAGAAGCGTGAACAGGCAATATTATACACAATTTAAGGTAAGAAAATCTATCTATCTATCTATCTATTGCCAGACGCCTCAATCCCGTTTGGGGTGGCCACAAACAAATTGCCTCCAAGTCGCCCTGTCCCCCGCCATTTCACTCCCCTGCTCCCAGCTCACATCCCCCTCTCTCATATACCTCTCCACCCCATCCCTCCATCTCATCCTCGGCCTCCCCCTCCCTCTTTCCCCCTCCACCTCACTCACATACACTCTCTTCGTCAGTCTTTCACCCTCCATCCTCTCCACATGGCCAAACCACCTCAGTGTGTTCCTCATAACGCTTCCTATTACATCCACATCAACACCACAACGCTCCTTTATATCCTCATTCGTCAGTCTGTCTCTCCATGTGACTCCACAGGCTCCTCTTAAATAACTCATTTCTACTGCTCTCACTCTTGACTTGTGTCCTTCCAACAACGTCCAAGCTTCACTTCCGTACGTTAGAGTTGGTATCACAATACTGTCATGTAGTAACTTTTTCACTTCCATGCTCACTTCCCTGTTTCTTATCACTGCTTTCAAGGAACCAGCAACCTTTCTTCCCTGCTGTACCCTTTCAAGCACTTCACCCTCCAAACCTCCATCCTTACTCATCACACTACCCAAGTACTTAAACGTACTCACATTTTCCATTTCCTCATCATCCAACCTCGCTGTACATTCACTGACTTCATCTCTCTCAAAGACCATCACTTTACTCTTTCCTACATTCACCTTTAGATTCCGTTTCTTACACACTCTCTCAAACTCATCCACCAAGCCTCGCAGCTCCCCTTCGTCTTCACTCAAGAACACAGTATCATCTGCAAACAACAGTACAGGGAGTTTCCAAACACTATCCTCTCTCACCAGGGCCACTCCAACATCCACTACCCTACCTTGTACCTCTTTTATTACCCCATCCATGTACAGATTGAACAACCATGGAGACATGACACATCCCTGTTTCAACCCAACCTTCAAAGAGAAAAATTCACTTAGTTCACCATCCACACGCACTGCAGCCTTCGCACCGTCGTACATACTCTTCACAGCATTCAACAACTTTCCATCTACTCCATATATTCTTAACACTTTCCACAATCCTTGTCTATCCACCCTGTCATATGCTTTCTCCAAATCCATGAAAGCCGCATACAACTTTTTTCCCTTCTCTAGAAACTTTTCCACTAAAGATCTGACAATGAATATCTGATCTACACAACCTCTTCCCTTCCTAAAGCCTCCCGGTTCTTCTCCAACTAATTTCTCTGTTCTTTCTCTAACTCTGTCAATAAGTATCCTACCATACACTTTTCCTATTATACTAAGAAGACAAATGCCCCTATGATTACCACACACTTCTTTTTCTCCTTTTCCTTTGTACAAGGGAATTATTATACCTGACTTCCAATCCTTCGGGACTCTACCTTCCTCCCAGGCCAATCTGCACATCTTCCACATCCATTCTACTACTATCTCTCCCCCATGCTTCAACATTTCACCACACACTCCATCAATTCCTGGGGCTTTCCCTGATTTAACTTTCTTCATTGCTTCCACAACTTCTATCCTACTGATTTCTTCCTGTCTTCTCACCTCCCTCCTTCTCCCAGCCATTCCCCAGCCACTTATACTCGCATTACTTCCATCCTCTACGTTCAACAATTCCTTAAAGTGTTCTCTCCATCTGCTCACTTTTTCTCCCTTCTCCACTAGTAATCTACCATTTTTATCTTTCACTCCCCTGCTAACTTCACTTCCACCCTGTCTTACTCTTTTCACCTCTCCAGAACATTTTCTTACAGTCCCTCCACTTTACACTCAAATTTCTTCCAAATTCCTCATCCACTCTCTTCTTACTCTCTCTTACTAATCTTTTCACCTCTCTCTTTCTTTCCGCATATAACTCTTTCTTCTGCCTCTCAACTTCTTCCACGCCCCTATTTCTCATCCATTCATTGTATGTTTTCTTCTTTTGTGCCACAGCCTGTTTCACCTCTTCAGTCCACCACGCTGTTCCTTGCACCCCCCTCCGTCTTCTCTTCCTTCCACACACCACATCACATGCTGCACATATTTCTTCTGTAAATATCTTACACACACCTTCCACGTCTCCCATCTGCTCCAATTCATATTTGCCCAATCGTTCCTCCACTTCTCTCTTATACTCTGCCTTTTTCTCATCCTCTTGTAACCTTTCCACTCTCCTTGCAACTACTCCTTCCTCTCGTCTTTCCCTTCATCTATTCCTCCATCTTACTTGCATTCTAATTCTGGCCATCACCAAGTAGTGGTCAGAAAGTCCACTCCCCCAACCTCTATACACTCTTGCATCCATTACACATCTTCGCATCCTTTCATCCACACACACATAATCAATCATTGCCTTCCTTTCATTCAGTTCACCACCCACCCTTCTCATCACTCGCCATGTATACCTGTGGATCATTTTATGCCTGAAGAGGGTATTGGAAAATGTTGAAGAAAATTGTATAAGTATAAACAAACAAATTTTCTACACACGACTAAAGGCCACGAAAATATAAAAATGTGACACCGAATGCTGTTATATTCACCCGAATTTGTTTGTTAAATATTTGGTAGGTATGTACGTGAAGAAGTAAATCTAAACACTCATATACACAGTTTAAAAACGTGTTATATATGATACCAAACCCCTTCATATTCATTTTAGCCTGTGAAATATTTTGGTATGTATGCAACTAAAGATGAAAGTCTAAGCAAACAGCCATACACAGCTGAAACTAAATAATAATAATAATAATGATAATAATAATAATAATAATAATAATATCAAACTAACAACAGACAGTTTTACCTCAGGAACGATTTATAAACCGTATAGTATAATAAAAAAAACTTTGAAATTAAATAAAGCCGCATAGAGACAGCACGAAAAGAAAAAAGAAAAAAAAACGAAAAAGGACATCGACTTAAGAGGGTTAAGGATATGCTACCAAACAATTTGATTCTCCGGTCCCACCAAGTCGTCGCAGGAGGAAAAAAAATGGGCGTAGTGAGGAAAGGAATGGGCGGGATGGGCTGAAGTGTTGGTGGGCGGTGGGGGTGGGACAGGAAAGTATGCCCTGTGAAATTGGGTCTTGGAGAGTTTTTGGTTTGAGAACAGTGAAGAATTATTGTAAAATATTTTCCGAGAGTGCAATGTCGAGGTGGTAAATAAATAAATAAATAAATGCTGCAATAACTAACTAAATAAATAAATACTGCAATAACTAACTAAATAACTAAATAAATGAAATAGCTGTGAAGGTAAAAAGAAAGGGATAGGAAGAGATGAAACTGTGGAGGGGGGGGGGAGATGATGAAAAAATTCCATGCAAAAATAGATGCTGTAAATTAATTGGTTCCAGCGTAGGTAAGGTTTGTTTTATCTTTCCCCTCAGGTAAGATGACACGCTCACCTTAAGCTCATTAACCTGGCGTCTCGTGAACCAGGTAATAGGGCGTTAATGAGTATATCCGATCCTTCCCTCCTTACTTAAGTCAGAAGTGCTTGGTGGCGGTACAATTGAGAGAGACAGAGAGAAAGACAGACAGAGACAGACGGACAGACAAAAAAGTAAAGAAATAAATAAATAAAATCTTACCTTTGCCGTCTATCTCCGCTAAAACCGCCAATATATAGGCCAGACCTTCGCCCCCCTCACCCCTGCCTAAATCCGCCTCGTGAATTCAAGACGCTTTCAATTTGCACCGTAAGCGAATTTCGACTAGGAGGCTCCCAAGACAAACACCTCTCTCTCTCTCTCTCTCTCTCTCTCTCTCTCTCTCTCTCTCTCTCTCTCTCTCTCTCTCTCTCTCTCTCGCGTTAATGGGAGTGATAGGCCTGTATTCTTGTAGGTTAAGGAGACTCCCTAAATCACTTCTCCCTTGCCAATTTATATCTGTTTATGAAACGTGGTAGTGATAGTGGTGATGGTGGGTAATAGTAGTAGTAGTAGTAGTAGTAGTACCGGTAGTAGTAGTAAAAATAGTAGTAATAGTGATGGTGGTGGTGGCGGTGATGGTAGTAGTAGCAGCAGTAGTAGTGGTGGTGGTGGCGGTGATGTTGATTCTAGTAGTAGTAGTAGTAGTAGTTGTAGTAGTAGTTGTAGTAGTAGTAGTAGTAGTGTAGTAGTAGTAGTAATTGTTGTTGTTGCTGTTGTAACTCCAGGTTAATATGAATGTGAACCCAGTGTACCGCAGGCTGAAGCTGTCCTCTTCCTGCAGTTTACCGTCCTCCTTTGGGGAGATAGGGAGGATACTGAGGGAAGTCTGCCTAACAAGTGGAGCCGCGCGGGTATATCAATGCCACCACACGAAGGCCTTCCAACACCAATATTGATTTCATGTAATTTTTGAACTAAGTCGAAATTTTGAGATTATGTATGGCACAGAGAAGGATACCAAGTTGAAATATGCAAAATAAATCGCTAAGGAAGAGGTGCCAAAAAGCCGACTCTACTATTTCGAATCCGGATGTCAGAATACAGAGGCATGGTACAGCCAGTCAGTGCCTTTCCAACCCTCTGCACAAATTACCTCCCTCCTGCACACTAACTAATACGGTATTTTACGGTTCCCTGACCTCCTTCCTTCCTTAGGTCATGATACTGGCACTTTATTCTCATTTCAGTGTCGTTTAAACATCCTAGGCTCCTGTGTCTCACTCTTCGCTGAATAAAAATTGGTTTGTGTTAGAGCACGCGCGCACACGCACACACACACACACACACACACACACACACACACACACACACACACACACACACACACACACACACACACACACACACACACACACACACACTGCCTCCCAGCATTCTCCACTGATGACATTCTTCGCTCACAATAAATTACGCTGCTTCCTCTCCTGTTTCATGGCACCTAATGCAAGATGGTTTTTATTACCCTGAGTCAGACACGAGGGACGGGGGGGGGGTTGGGGGGGATACTGAAACAAACTTAGGATGGCCTCCGGTTCTTAATTTACACTTGTTTCTCGCAGGATAAGGAAAGAAACAGAATATTACCAAGTCTCGAATTAATCCTATGAAAAAAAATCAGTCTTAGTTACGAGAGGCTGAAGTGCAGTAGGTTGTAACTTTCTGCAGGATGGACGTGGAAAGGAATATTCATTGTCTTGCCATGTCTCTCGTTCTTCCTGGAGAAAGAAACGGCCAATCTATCGCAAAACTGTTCGAGCATCCCATTGTAAATTCCATTACTATTTATTCAGTCATAGAAGCCTGAGAGTGTTAATCCCTCGAATAAGGTGGCGTGTTATTTTAGTCTGCCCTTTCTATCTACAGAGACACCTTCGCGTGGTGGCCTCGATGCACTGCCGGTTATACTGACGTCCCTCATCTCCCAACCTATCCCCCGAAAGGAGGATGGTGCTTGCGGAAAGACGCCTTTATAGTCCACTGGGTGCACGTTCAGATTAGACTAGAGCCACAACAATAATAACATGAAGAACAACAACAACAGCAGCAGCTAAAGAAATAATAATAATAATAATAATAATAATAATACCGGAAATAATAACAATAATAATGATAACATTGATAATAATAATAATAATAATAATAATGATACTACTATTACTACTACCACCACTACTACTGCTACTTCTACTACTACACTGTCCAAACGGTTCAGTTCAACGTAGACAGGACCTCTAAGAAAGGGTTAACGTAATCTACAGTATATCAAACCCTTTATTTCCAAAACTCTCTCCTAAGCTATAAAAAAAAAAATAAGTAAAAGAATAAACTAAAAAAAAACAGTGTGGTAAGGCAGTAAGAATAAAATCTCTCTCTCTCTCTCTCTCTCTCTCTCTCTCTCTCTGCCTCCCTCTCCCCTCGCCGCTGTCTCTTTTATCGGTTTCAGTCGCCATGAAATCTCTGACATTTCGGCTCGCATCCTTCCATTTTCCATTACGACACGCATGCAGCACCCGTCTACCTACACAATCACCCATTTTCCATCCAGCTCTCTGTTGTAAGAACTACTGGCACTCTCATGTCTTCATTTAAATAACAGGTCAACTTTGGAACTGGCTCCCACAGTCTTTCCCACCTCCATACTTATGAAACGGTGCGTGGCCAGATACCTAGAAATGGACGGATCTTGTTTTTTAAAATTCATTGAAACAGAAAGATCTTGGAGCTCTCAGCCACCAGTCCTTCCTTTTTCTTTTTTACTTTCTTTTTTCTATTTCCTTTTTTTATTACGAAAATGCTGCCAGCTTTCCCCAACCCACCAAGCTACCTTAATATACGTCATTCCAGCCCTACCATACAGTACAATATACTGTATGTGGATTATCTCGTGTTTTCTAGTTGCACCTCTACAGACGATTTTAGTAATTTTAAGATTTTTTTAAATGGAGGGATTTGTGGTAGGTGAGGGCGCTCACCATCCACTCACTCGACGTAGTGCTGCTTTCGGGTCTCTGTCCTTTCCTCTGCTCCATCCTTCTTCCCTTTTATCCTCTTCTGTCTTCCTTTACTTCATTCTTTCCTTGTCCTTCTGCCTACGGGTAACTTTACACTCCCTGTTCTGTCTTTCCTTCCTTCATTCTTTCCTCTTCCTTCTGCCTGTGGGTGACTCTACACTGAGTGACAAGCCAAATGGTTTCCTGTACACCAGGAAACCATTTACTACGCTGAGTGGTAACCAGATAACCACATTATGGCGCCTGGTGGTTTAGTGGGTAATTATTGCGCTCCAATCTGATTGAGCCGGTGAAGGTTTATATCCAAGGGATGGTAGGGGTTGATTCCTCATGTGATGCCACTCAGGGATGAGTGAGGCTGGTCACTCTCATCTTAAACGTTGGGACCAACTGCCTAGCCCCGGGCTTCTATGCTCCTCGTGGGGCAATGTAGGATTGGATGATGGATGGATGGATGGATGGATGGATTAGATAGTCTTCATTATTCGTTTCAGTATTAAGTGACTCTCCTAAGCTGAATAATGCAGTATGGAAATAGAAGGTTAAAAATTATAAAATGCGTCATCGTGCTCAAATAGCGTAGCCAACAACAACAACGACAAAAATACAATACTTTGAAATTCAGTTCTAATACCAATAACAACGACAAAAATACAATACACCAGAAATGCAAATCATATACCAACAACAACGACAAAAATACAATACTTCAGAAATGCAGATCTAATACCACAGCCTCCATGGATGTGCCAGGCTCAGGAGTGGAAACCAACAAACAAAAACACTGCGTGAAAATCCATTTAAAAGCCAGGAATTGTTGTGCCCCCTGGAAAAACTATTGAAAGGCAGTTTCATTTTTCTCTTTTTTCCCCTCCCCCTCTTTTGTTTTTTTCTATCTTCCTACCAGGCTAGCTAGTCATCTTCCTGCCACTCCTTGGTAATGGGTTAGAATATTAATATGTCTGTCTATCTGTGTGTGTGTGTGTGAGAGAGAGAGAGAGAGAGAGAGAGAGAGAAGTTTTTAACACTAGCCGGGAATCGAACCCAGGACTCTTAAATAGCAGTCGGCACCGTGTCACTATGCCACGGCGTGATTAGAGCTAGGTCACCCGAATTCTATGAAGAACCAGGTAAATCCATTATGGTAGGATACTCTTGAGCCTAAACACACATGATGACACATATTTCAGAGTCATGTGGAGTTTTGCTGAGCCCCACGCAACTCGGCAAGTGACATGGCACTTTGAATCTGTCCCCGCCAGTGCAAGCGCCTTCTTTTATGTTGGATTTCCTGCTAGAACGCTAAAATTTTTCCACACATTTACGTATTTCTTCACCGTACCACCTGCATCCCTCCCTGGATCTCATCTCACATCCTGTTTCATCTCTTTAGTGACACAGTAGCCGAAATCCCTGCTGATAAAAACCGCTAATTAACTTCCTTATAATGACACTAATTCAGGCCGAGCTTTACCTCCATGTGGACTAGCACCCCATCTCCTTAATGAGCCAGATTTGCATAATGAAGGTGTGGGAAAAGGTGGATCATTCAGGTGTGGAGTTGCAGGAGGGTGAGTTTATACCTGTTTATACCTTAATTAATCCCCCCCATTGAGTGAGATCCTACTTACGCTGAATACAAACGTCAGGCGAGAGGGAAATAATAATAACAGACGTCGCCATATTCAAGAAGTGAAGAGGAGGAACTATTGCAGTCATTGTAGCCTTTTTTTTTTTCTTTTTTTTTTCACTTGGAGGAACCGGGCCGCTCTCAGAAGTTAAATACGAAGTTGTTGTTACGTGAAATTCGATGAAGCTTTGCTATAAGATAGGACAGGGTCTCCTTCGTTAGTACTCAAGATTTCCCTTCAATCTGGCCACATTCAGTTGAAGGTAAATGTGCTATAATATTGATCCACTTCCAAACGATAAGTAATGATACAGTGAACAATGACTTTAGAAACCCAGTGGAGACACCTTCGTAGTTAAACAGTCTTTTCAGAATATTGTGTAAAAATTTCATAATTCCTCAGCTTAAAAGTGGAGCGATATTCCTGACCCCAACTGTACGCATTAATTAGATTTACAGACACAAAGGACCATATTTCCATCCGCTTTCTTGAACCGATCAGAATCTTGGACTCAGTTTGTTTCTCCTTTGTCCCTGATCAACCGGCAGGGACCTTTTTTGACCCAGATATTATCGCTTGTAGGTCTCGGTTGGTCATCAGTCATAATGCCAGATTTGATGTATTTATATCCATTGCCGTTGTTTTTTTTCGAAATCTTACCAACACACATAAAAAACAAATTGAACGATTACATAACCTCTTTCTTGGAGGAGAGGGGGAATCAAAATGGTAAGTGTCAAAATGCATGGTGAAAACTGGACCAGACCTTCATATACATGATTATTATTCAGATCTTCCATGGGTTTAAAAATTCAGACCAAGCCACACCAGGCGTTAAACCAGTAAATAAATATATAAATAAATAAGACCATCGGCGCCGCCTGGATTTTAACGATGCCATCAATAACCCATGTTGCTACGCAGTTTCCAGGCTACCAAAATAAATGCAAAGAAATAGCTTACCTTCAAAACACGGAGGCCCATAAATAGCGCCAAAACTGTTTTCTCAACTGGCGGTATCAAATGAGTTGTGGGGATGGCTCAGTGTGCTGCTGTTGGCGCGGATGTAGTAGTGGGATTAGGAAATGAATAAACCAGACTTAGGAAAAAACAATGTAGGGTAGACGTCGACAAGCACTTAACGGCCCTATTGGACCGCTAAGCGCTTCCTACTACGGAGGGCACTCCGGCTTCGCCCTCAGTTTTACCTCTTAAATAATTATTAATAGTTATGTACGTTCGCACGATAAGGTTACGAAAGTGAGGCGAAATGGACAAAAGTATTTCATTGAGGAATACAACAGGGATCCTTAATAAAAAAGAGGATTATAGTGAGCAGTAAGTGTGCTCAAATGCATTTGTGACTGAGGAAAAATCATCATGACTGAAGTCATAGGCACATGGAGAAGCACAGGAAGTGACTGGTCATAGACCTTCAAGGAAGGGGCATCTATGTGTACAAACAACAGTAACAGATAACTTTGGTCATTCGTTCATCTCGATATGGAAATTTCAACTAAAGTTCATGGCGTACTCGAGGACTAGCGTTAAAAATACGGATGGGTTAAACAATACTGCCTGCCACTCGGCCCCGACTCCAAACTTGACATGGACGTGCTGTGACATACCGAGCATGCCCTTGCAAAACTTCAGCTCATTCCACCTAGCGGTATGACCTGTAGAGGGTTCCCAGTATGTGGCGAAAAATCGGGCACAAAAGTGCGCCTGGCCAGCGTGTAACTGACCCCATACAGTTATCATTTACACCATCGTTGTCAGCGCGTATTTACGCGTCTTTTGATGTATAGCACGTCGCAACCGGAGGGGTCAAATGTGGACAGTCACACACATAGGCAAAACATATTCTCATAGTATTATTGATAACGTTGACTATGCCTCCCCACAACACACGAGAAATTGTCCAGGAGAGTGGAAGAAGAGCGTTATATATGGGCCACACACACACACACACACACACACATATATATATATATTCTAGTATATATAATATATATATATATATATATATATATATAGATATATATATATATATATATATATATATATATATTCTAGTATATATAATATGTATTAATGCAGACGTGTATGTACGTATGGTACATAATTACCAACAAAGGCATTGGTGTGTCATCCCAGGCCAGACAGTTGTGAGCCCAAGTGCAGGTAATCAGCTTCCTGGCATCAAATTACCCTGTGATGTGACCTCATTAACTGAATGACGGTGTCTCTTGAGAGGATAACACCACACCACACCACACCACACCACACCATACCATACCACGCTACACCATACCATGCCACGCCACGCCACGTCATGCCACACCACACCATACCACACCACACCACACCACACCACACCATACCACGCTACACCACACCACACCACACCACACCACACCACACCACGCCACGCTACGCCAGGCCACTCCACGCCTGGCCACGCCACACCATACCACACCACGCCACACCACACCATACCATACCACACCACACAACACCACACCATACCACGCTACACCACACCACACCACACCACATCACACCACACCACATCACACCACACCACACCATGCCACACCACGCCACACCACACCATACCACACCACACCACACCACGCTACACCACACCACACCATACCACGCTACACCACACCACACCATACCACGCTACACCACACCACACCATACCACGCTACACCACACCACGCCACTCCACGCCAGGCCACTCCACACCACACCACACTACACCACTCAACAGCACACCACAGCACAGCACACCACAGAACACCACACCATACCACACCACACCACATTACGCACACAGGCATTCATATTTAGATACATACATACTGTATATACATACATACATATTTACATAAATACCCCCCCCCACACACACACAAGCTTACAGAATGCGCACTTGTACAGGGGAACAGAATGGATGAAGAGGACATTGTAACGTGTGAGGATGCAATTGTTAAAACTCAGGCTCCTATGGCTCACTGAATATAATCTACAGGCTTTAGGGGGAAGAGAAAATTCATGTCTAGACCATTGGAGAGTTTTTTCTTTTACATGATTAACACAGGCATCTATAACCCACTCTCAGCTGAATCATATTTGGCATAGGATGAAAATTATATTGTGCCTTCCAGCTGAGAGTTAATTTCAGTGAGGAAGTGCGAGGTGTGAGGAAGACATGAGAAAGAAATGATCTGGTGTGAGGAAGAAGTGGTTCGGTGTAAGGACGAAATAGCTACGTATGAGGAAGAAGGTGGGAACAGTGGTTAGGTGTGGGGAAAGATGAGTGGGCTGGTGGGTGGGTGGACGTGAGGGGTGGACGTGAAGGAAGGTGGGTGGGAGCGTGACCGGAGAGCGACACTAACTTGGCTAACTGGAAGGTAAATGAAGTTACTCCTAAACCAGTAAGAAGTTTGCCCCACCGCCCAGAAAGTGGCCGTGTGTCATCATGCCTTCCCCTTACACACACACACACACACACACACACACACACACACACACACACACACACACACACACACAAGATTAGGTATGTGGCAGTCAGAGTTGTGTCGGGGCTCTGTTGTTTATGAAGGTAAAACAAAAGATGGAGGAAAATAAGAGGACGAAAGAAGACAATTTAGTGCAGGAAAAGAGGATGAAAGAAAAATACAAGAAGGTGATGAAGAATGAAAGGAGATACACAAGAAGAAAAGTAGAATGACAGAAGAGGTAGACGAAGAAGTAGACGAAGAAGAAGAAGAAGAAGAAGAGGAAGGAGAAGAAGAAGAAGAAGAAGAAGAGGAAGGAGAAGAAGAAGAAGAAGAATTAAAGAAGAAGTTTAGAGGAGAAAAATGACTGAAAAAAAAGTGGCAGAGGAAGGACGAGGGTAATAGAAAGAAAACAAAAGGCTGGGTGAAGGCTGGAGGGAGGCAATGGAAGACGGCTGGCACTTGAGATGTGATGGAGACAATGGCTGCTGCTGCTGCCCTACTCTTTGTCGGCTCTTATTGATTTGTCTCCATCCTCTCCCTCCCTCCCTTCCTCCCTCTCTATTACCTTCCTCCCTCTCTTCTCCATCCTCACCGCTCCCTCCCTCACTCTCTCTATATCTCCCTCACTTTCTCTACCTCCCTCTCTAGCTCTACATCCCTCCCTCTCACATATATTCCTCCTCTCCCTCTCCTATATCTTGCTGCCCCTCTCCTATACCACCCCCACTCTCTCTGCCGTCCCCTCCCTCTGCATATTACCTCCTTTGCTTTCTCAGCCTCTGCCTTCATCCCTCTTTCCCTTTCCTCTACGTCTCCCACCTCTCTCTCTCTCTCTCTCTCTCTCTCTCTCAAATTTCCTCCAAGTCCTCATTCCGTTCTCTCCTACATTTCCTTCTCCACGTTATCTCTCTCCATATCGGTTCCTCTTCCTTCCTCCCTCCCTCCTTGCCTCCCTCCCTCCTTCCCTCCCTCTCTCCTTCCCTCCCTCCCTCCTTCCCTCCCTCTCTCCTTCCCTCCCTCTCTCCTTCCCTCCCTCCCTCCTTGCCTCCCTCCCTCCTTGCCTCCCTCCCTCCTTCCCTCCTTCTGGCTAACTTTCCCTACTATCTCTTTCCCCACTTTATTTTCTCTTAATTTTCTCACTTTATTTCTCTCTCTCTCTCTCTCTCTCTCTCTCTCTCTCTCTCTCTCTCTCTCTCTCTCTCTCTCTCTCTCTCTCTCTCAGTTACTTGACTTGATATTTTTATTACGTTTAAATCTTGTGCATAATATAAACTCACACACACACACACACACACACACACACACACACACACACACACACACACACACACACACACACACAGTGACTGGCAGAAAGACAGACAGACAGATGGAGACAAAGAAAGACAGACAGAGACAAACAGAGAGAGAGAGAGAGAGAAAGAAACAGACAGACAGACAGACAGACAAACAAACAGAGAGAGAGAGAGAGAGAGAGAGCGCCAGGGAGGGCACACGTCACCGCGTTATTCTTGTCACTGTTACACAAAAGGAAGTCAGAACGCAAAAAAAATCGGCCACAAATATACGGTTGTTCCATTGTTCCCTGGTGGTTGTGTGTGTGTGTGTGTGTGTGTGTGTGTGTGTGTGTGTGTGTGTGTGTGTGTGAGAGGGAGAGAGAGAGAGAGAGAGAGAGAGTCTGAATCCCCAAAAGCAATCTGCATTACTTCTGTTGTCTTTGGATTTCTTGCCAGAGCTTGGATTATATTTCTGTCCCCCAGACCCACTCTCTTTGACTCTTTAACTCTCTTTTACTCTTTAACTCTCTTCTACTCTTTAACTCTTTTACTCTTTAACTCTCTTTTACTCTTTAACTCTCTTTTACTCTTTAACTCTCTTTTACTCTTTAACTCTCTTTTACTCTTTAACTCTCTTTTACTCTTTAACTCTCTTTTACTCTTTAACTCTCTTTTACTCTTTAACTCTCTTTTACTCTTTAACTCTCTTTCTTTTACTCTTTAACTCTCTTTTACTCTTTAACTCTCTTTTACTCTTTAACTCTCTTTTACTCTTTAACTCTCTTGCTCTTTAACTCTCTTTTACTCTTTAACTCTCTTTTACTCTTTAACTCTCTTTGACTCTGTTACTCTTTAACTCTATTTTACTCTTTAACTCTCTTTTACTCTTTAACTCTCTTTTACTCTTTAACTCTCTTTTACTCTTTAACTCTCTTTTACTCTTTAACTCTCTTGCTCTTTAACTCTCTTGCTCTTTAACTCTCTTTTACTCTTTAACTCTCTTTTACTCTTTAACTCTCTTTGACTCTCTCTGTTACTCTTTAACTCTATTTTACTCTTTAACTCTCTTTTACTCTTTAACTCTCTTTTACTCTCTCTTTTACTCTTTAACTCTCTTTTACTCTTTAACTCTCTTTTACTCTTTAACTCTTACTCTTTAACTCTCTTTGACTCTTTAACTCTCTTTTACTCTTTAACTCTCTTTTACTCTTTAACTCTCTTTTACTCTTTAATTCTCTTTTACTCTAACTCTCTTTTACTCTTTAACTCTCTTTTACTCTTTAACTCTCTTTTACTCTTTAACTCTCTTTGACTCTTTAACTCTCTTTTACTCTTTAACTCTCTTTTACTCTGTAACTCTCTTTTACTCTTTAACTCTTTTACTCTTTAACTCTCTTTGACTCCTTAACTCTTTTACTCTAACTCTCTTTTACTCTTTAACTCTTTAACTCTCTTTGACTCTTTAACTCTCTTTTACTCTTTAACTCTCTTTTACTCTTTAACTCTTTTACTCTTTAACTCTCTTTTACTCTTTAACTCTCTTTTACTCTTTAACTCTCTTTTACTCTTTAACTCTCTTTGACTCTCTCTGTTACTCTTTAACTCTATTTTACTCTTTAACTCTCTTTTACTCTTTAACTCTCTTTTACTCTCTCTTTTACTCTTTAACTCTCTTTTACTCTTTAACTCTCTTTGACTCTTTAACTCTCTTTTACTCTCTAACTCTCTTTTACTCTTTAACTCTCTTTTACTCTTTAATTCTCTTTTACTCTCTCTTTTACTCTTTAACTCTCTTTTACTCTTTAATTCTCTTTTACTCTTTAACTCTTTAACTCTCTTTTACTCTTTAACTCTCTTTTACTCTTTAACTCTTTTACTCTTTAACTCTCTTTGACTCCTTAACTCTCTTTTACTCTTTAACTCTCTTTTACTCTTTAACTCTTTAACTCTCTGACTCTTTAACTCTCTTTTACTCTTTAACTCTCTTTTACTCTTTAACTCTTTTACTCTTTAACTCTCTTTTACTCTTTAACTCTCTTTTACTCTTTAACTTTTTTACTCTTTAACTCTCTTTGGCTCTTTAACTCTCTTTTACTCTTTAACTCTCTTTTACTCTTTAACTCTCTTTTACTCTTTAACTTTTTTACTCTTTAACTCTCTTTGGCTCTTTGACTCTCTTTTACTCTTTAACTCTCTTTGGCTCTTTAACTCTCTTTTACTCTTAACTCTCTTTTACTTTTTAACTCTCTTTTACTCTTTAACTCTCTTTTACTCTCTCTTTTACTCTTTAACTCTCTTTTACTCTTTAACTCTCTTTGACTCTTTAACTCTCTTTTACTCTCTAACTCTCTTTTACTCTTTAACTCTCTTTTACTCTTTAATTCTCTTTTACTCTAACTCTCTTTTACTCTTTAACTCTCTTTTACTCTTTAATTCTCTTTTACTCTTTAACTCTTTAACTCTCTTTGACTCTTTAACTCTCTTTTACTCTTTAACTCTCTTTTACTCTTTAACTCTTTTACTCTTTAACTCTCTTTGACTCCTTAACTCTCTTTTACTCTTTAACTCTTTAACTCTCTGACTCTTTAACTCTCTTTTACTCTTTAACTCTCTTTTACTCTTTAACTCTTTTACTCTTTAACTCTCTTTTACTCTTTAACTCTCTTTTACTCTTTAACTTTTTTACTCTAACTCTCTTTGGCTCTTTAACTCTCTTTTACTCTTTAATTCTCTTTGGCTCTTTAACTCTCTTTTACTCTTAACTCTCTTTTACTCTTTAACTCTCTTTTACTCTTTAACTCTCAGTGGCATCTCTGACTCACTCTACTTGAACTCTTTTTTACTCTTTAACTCTCTACGGCTCCTATGACTCACTATATGTACTCTCTTTTAAACTCTCTGTGTCTCCTCTGACTCACTCTACTTGTACTCTTTTTTGCTCTTTAACTCTCTATGGCTCCTATGACTCACTCTTTAAATGTACTCTCTTTTACTCTTTAACTCTCTATGGCTCGTATGACTCACTCTCAAATTTATATAATAGTCTTACATCAGTTGGAAAAGAAAATGAAAACTATATCTATCTATTTATCTATTTCGTAAGGGGTGGCCACAAACAAATCGCCGCCATGGCACCCAGTCATCTGCCATTATACTGCCCTCCCTTCCTCATATATCTCACCACCTTATCCCTCCATCTCTTCCACGCTTACATACGCTCTCCTAGTCAGTCTCTCATTTCCATCCTCTACCTGGCCAAAAGTATACCCCTTCAGTCCGTTGATGTTTTTATTTATTTATTTATTTATTTATGTTTCTTCCAGTCGAATTTTTAAACTCAGAAGAGACCATTTACTGTATAGTGACCGGTATGGACGCTCACTAACACCTCTTCCTAAGCGATTTATTTTTGTATATGGCCAGTTAATATACTCTTGTGCGTTGTTGATGCAAAGTATGACGATGTTTAAGGGATTTATGTAACACGGAAGAGGGCAGTAAGGTGTAATATGCAAACAAATCGCTTAGGAAAAAGTGTTAGGGAGTTTCCTTAACCGACCAGAATATGTTTTTTTTTTTTCCCTCCCTGGTTCTTTTCTCGGGTAAGGAGGCACCCTAACACCTTTTCGTTAGCGATTAATTTTCCAGACTACCCATTCATATCCTCTTGACTGGCTCTGATATTGTTTTAATATCGAGTTAGACTGCATGAATAGCACACAAGAATACAGTAATGAAGAAGACTGAAAAAATAAATCGGTAAGGAAGAGGTGTTAGTAAGCTTCTCATAGCCTACCGCCCAGACTCAAAACGGGGACTACTGACGTCATGCGATTTTACATTAGCCTGGAAACGCCCGCCTCTGCCTACCCCCCCCCCCGTTGCTGGATGGTGAAACTGGAAGGTGGGTTGATTTTGCTATCCCATCCTGGTGTCTCGAAATGAAAATCAAGAAAGGAAAAAATATGAGTGAGACAGTGGGATTAAGTGATGGAGGGCGTGTGTGTGTGTGTGTGTGTGTGTGTGTGTGTGTGCAAGTAAAGGGAACACACTAGAATTCCACATTTCCCGTAAACACTGCATGACGCCAGCGTGAGATAATGTTATGATGGTCGGGTGGCGTCATAGCACAGGCCTCGTTTATCGCAGCGCCAGTGTAATATTGGCACCAGGCCAGTTTAAAGGATAGATCAGTCTCTGCCATCATGTTCCCCCGCTGCACTAGTAATATCCATCAGCCCGCATGTTCTGATATCTCCTTTACCCTCGCCTGGTGTCTCTCCATCGACGAAATAACAAGATAACCTTCTCTATAGAATTACACTCCTCGGCTACGTCTACTAAAAATACCAGGCCTCCGTCAAATAGAATATATAGTAAGTTTGATTACCAGAATTTTGATCTTACTCGTATTCACAAAACATTTAAGCTGCCATCCCCCCAGCCCTACTATAAATCCTCAGGTAGCGTGGCCAACAAGGACTGGACAACAGGACAGGGATACACAAACGTAAATACGATCAATTCCCTTTCGTAAATCAGGTGTTGATTTGCAGGAAGGACAAAAAAAAAAAAAAAATGGATATTGGTCAATCAGCTGTAAAGATAACTGGAAATTTAATAGGCAGTCCTTTTCTGTGTTACTTTGAACTTATATGAAAAAGAGGAGATAAAAAAAAAAAAAAAAAGACATTATATGAGGAGCACTTACTGTAAAAACCTTCACTCAGATCTCTATTTCATATCGAAGTCTTCTTAGTGCCTGCCATCTTTTTTCCTTGAGCAGCTAGATTCTCGCATCTCCATTGCACATTTACCTCACTTCTTTATTATTGCATCGAGATACTCCTAAACTCAATCACCACTTCGTCGATTTCCATTCACCAACACAGGGAACCGAGTCGTGTCCAGCTTATCAGTGTATATTTTATTTTTATCTACATTTTCTTTCAAACCACGCTGCCCACACACTTTTACAAAATACTGGAAAATTTTGGAAAGGTTCTATTCAGCACAGCACGATCTGCACACATCAGATTTAAAATATTCCTACCTTCATCATTCATTACCATCGCCATCCCTCTCTCCGTGGCTCAAGTTTTAATCTCTCTCACAACCCCATCCATAAATAATTTGAGCAGCCATGGAGACATCATATACTCCTCTCTCTCTCTCTCTCTCTCTCTCTCTCTCTCTCTCTCTCTCTCCAGCATAACATTCACCCTCTCACAAACATACTGCACTACCATCATTAAAACGTTATTGCATTCAACAATTTTCCATCCACATTATATATACGTAGAATCTCCAATAAATTCAGCCTAAAACACGCTAAAACGAATCTATCTATCCATTGCCAGATGCCTTAATCTCATATGGGTGGCTACAAACAAATCGCCTCCACGTCACCCTGTCCCTCGCCATTTCACTGCCCTGCTCCCAGTTCACACACCCCTCTCTCATATACCTCTCCACTCCATCCCTCCATCTCATCCTTGGCCTTCCCCTCCATCTCTCCCCCTCCACCTCACTCACATACACTCTCCTCGTCAGTCTCTCAGAATAAGTAAAATAATTCATAGGTTATACAATGTGGTTATATTATTATTTTCAACTTGTGGACAAAAATATCAGATTTTGTGCCATTTCCTTTTTATTTATAGATGAATGTGCTTGAGCTGGTCCAGACTTGAATCCGGGGTGTATTATTCATGGTTCTGGGAGAGGGAGAGAGAGAGAGAGAGAGAGAGAGAGGGAGGGAGAGAGAGAGGGAGGGAGAGAGAGAGCCACCACCCAACCCTGATGAAGACAGATGTGCTGCCCCTGTACCACCCATGTCCAACACACCACCAATTTTGCAACAATCTCTCTCTCTCTCTCTCTCTCTCTCTCTCTCTCTCTCTCTCTCTCTCTCTCTCTCTCTCTCTCTCTCAGTATTCCCAGGGCACTCTCAGTCTCCGTTTATGCAAATGCTACCTTCACGTCCGCAAAAGTCAAAGTTTCTCTTAAAAGTTCGTGGTTTATTCCCTTACCTCCTAATGGGCTCTCTCTCTCTCTCTCTCTCTCTCTCTCTCTCTCTCTCTCTCTCTCTCTCTCTCTCTCTCTCTCTCTCTCTCTCTCTCTCTCTCTCTCTCTCTCTCACACACACACACACACACACACACACGCCTCACACATGCCTGAGTAGCATTATGAGAGCAATAAACTCCAAATTGCCCTTTAATATAAACCCTTTCAGGCTCAGTCTGGTTGCGGTGCCTTAGACCACTAATCCATCAGGCGTCATTTGGTTATATGGTTACCACCCAACGTCATAAATGGTTTCATGGATTACAGGAAACCATTTGCCTTGTCACTCAATGTAAAACCATCTGAACGCAGCACTACATCGAGCGAATGGATGGTGAGCGTCCCTAGCTACCATAATTAAGAATATTTCATGTTGAAACAGTAAACAGTATAGAGTGACTAACATTTTATTGGATTATTCAGTACTTGGAGCTACACATACAATATCTGCATTTACACGTTGAAAATTGCTTGCCAGTGTTATTCTGCCTTAACCTGGCCCACATTTTTGTCCTATTGTACCTCAGTGGCGGAAAAAGACAGCGTTACGACTCTGTATCCTTTCCGTAACACTTCATGACTAGGATCACATTCTAGCGTTGGTCTCTTGTTACAGCGCAGCATTCCAGATGGAGAGATGACAGTTTTAGGTCAAGTTAGACTAAAAACACTCTAAACATGACAGACAATCAGTGCAGATGTACCTCGCTGCCATCGTTCACTACACAAAGAGATACAGGCCAATTGAACCTGTATTTAGTAGTCTTTTAGTAAATCTAGAAACAGATGCTAATTAAACTCAACAGGTAGGATCGTTCAGACGGAAATATTCAGAACTGACGACCACAGTGTGCTTAATGTGGATGTAAACACAGCATCAGTAGTCCTGTCCCCTCTCCTGCATCTCTCTCTATGGAATTTGAATATATGTGTGGTGGACCTGCAGCAAACGACGCTTATGACACTAATCTGAGCTATATGAACTCATCTGTGTTTCTTGTTGCGGATTCACCACACTGATTTTCAAAGTGCAAAGGGAGAAGAGCAGGAGAGGTGACAGGACTTCTGATGGCGATTGGACACTCGTAGTCTCGTAGGCCTTGATTTCAGTTCAGTATCTAGCCTACTCCTTTTCCAGGCTGAGTGGGTCATAGAATTTCACACTGACAGAGACCTTGTTGTTGAAAGTCTAGAGCTTTTTTAACTGTATGAGTAGGTGTCATTGTAAACTGTCCTTCGCGCGGTTTGGCAACATTTCAAACTGTCATCTTTGCACTGGCCAAGAATTCTTCGTTCAGTGTGAAACCGTGGATGAGAGAGAGAGAGAGAGAGAGAGAGAGAGAGAGAGAGAGAGAGAGAGAGAGAGAGAGAGAAAAGAAAAAAGAAAATCGTGTCTTGAATTTACAACATTTCCTTAATCATACATCCTGAACACTTATTATTTGAAGCCACTACTTTCTCAGCTTAAAGTTTTCATACACTGTGTCCTCAAGAGATCAGTGGCAATGCGGCAGCTGTCAAATTCCGGCGATATCAGCACACAGTTCACATTGTTTCTACGACAGCCTGACTGGTTAATTAATTGTTTGTACACGCATCTGTTTTGTCTGTGTTTATACTTCATGTTCTTTTTATGTTAAGTGTGTATCTACAAACTTTCTGCTTGGTTGTTTTTGCGGGAAGAAGGCTGTGAATGTCAGTATGAGTTCCATGAGCAGGTGTGAAGGCTAAAGAAAAGGAAATATTGTACACTGAATCTAGAAGGACTTTTGAAGACGTTGAGTTCGAATTTAAAAACTTCCTGTTTGATATCGATTTTTCTTTTTTGTCACGAGGACCACAAACAGGTCCATGAGCTGGTCTGAAGACACGAAAGAGAAGATATTTTGCCCTGAAACAAGTCGTAATTTTTTAAGACGAAGTGAGCATGATTTGGTATTTATAAGGTTTCTTCTTGACTGTATCACGAGGACTGGGTCAGGTGGAGGCAGGTGGAGAACGGTAGTAACAATGTCAGCAGCAGGTGCGGGTCAGGTCCCTGGTGTCGCCATGTGCCAGACACCTGCATAGCGGCTGGGGCCTCACCTGGCGAAGGAAGGAGACGGGATATCACACAGTGCAATGGAAAGCAAAAAAAGAAAGAAAAGAAAGAAAGACAAAAGAAGAAAGAAAGAAAGAAAGAAAAGAGAAGAAAAAAGAAAGAAAAGTTTATCGAGAACATTAGCGTCATCAGCCAACTGATTCTAGCGACGTGTTTATTTATTTACTTATTGCTATCTTCACTTGATTTTATTCCGCTTGTGGGATATCTCTTGCAGCGAAGGAGGAGGTTAAAACTATATATATTCCAATTTAAATTCGAAAAATTTCTCCGAAGTTTAATAAAATCGTCTGGAGATAAATGTGAAAGACGTCATACAGGAAAAGAATTTAAGATATATTTTCAACACTGTCCCAATCATCCCCAGACTGACATTGTATCTGTGTGTGTGTGTGTGTGTGTGTGTGTGTGTGTGTGTGTGTGTGTGTGTGTGTGTGTGTGTGTGTGAGATCTAAATAAAATCACCTAGAGGCAAAAAAATAAACTAATCTAATGCACAATTTATCGAATAAGTAAATATTAATCTTGCTTCCCCAGTTTATTTAATTATATAAACTTAGAGGAGGCATATAGTAATGAAGGAATCAGACATTGCGTTAGTCTTGAGATAAATAAAGTATGATGATGATGATGATGATGATGATGATGGTGACGGTAATGACGGGAATGATGATGATGATGATGATGATGGTAGTCCGAGTGGCCATAAATTCAGCAACATTTTACCTTTGACAATTTTTGACAGAATAATATTAGGTTATTTGCCATGCCAGTTTTATGAAGCATTCCATCAAAATCATAATATTTTTTGAACTGGAATGTCAATCGCTGCCTCAACAAGCTACAAAAACATTATATGGTATCGCGTGTATGTGAAAATGTTACTCTCGAATTTGTTATATGTGATTTGGGGTTTATGGTGAGTGTTTTAGCTGTTAGTATATGGTAGTCACACACACACACACACACACACACACACACACACACACACACACACACACACACACACACACACACACACACACACGCAACCATACTCGACCACATCTAATGCACTGGCACACCATACACTGTCACACCACACACTGCAACACCACACACTGCCACAACACACACTGCCACACCACATAACGCCACGCCACACACTGCCACTTCTCTTACACAGTCACATCACACACTGCCACACCGTACACTGCCACACTACACACTGCAACACCTCACACGTCCAAAGTTTCTATACTACACAAAGATTATATTAACATTGTGCATTTTCAGATAGTCTCAGATCCATCACATATTACTGCCGTCTTTATCTGCATAATTCATCAGCTCCCTGTTGGACACATGATTGCTATTCTACTGTAATAATGAACGTAAAACACATCATTAATGCCATAGTACCAATGTTTATAGTACATGCACTCGAACTGGCCTGTCTTCCTCCAGCACATGTGGAAAAGCCTCTAAGATCACCCCCAGATTACGGAATCCCTTGTAAGGTCAGAGGAAATCCTTCTCTACACATAATCATATAAAAGAGAAGAGAGTTGTCGAGTACGGGAAATACAGCTACTATTCACTGTAACTCATTCGTTTGCGGAAGAGAGGGTGAGAAAGGGTTCCCCAAAACAGTGAACTGACAGGCCTGAGCTGCTTATGGTATGTGTCCTCCTTGACTTTCTAATTGATGGGTTTAGATATAGCCATCCTTAGCGCGTATACTAAGAGAGGAGGTTCCGTGAGCTGCATGGGTTTGTTTGAGTTTTAGGTTAGGTAGAACAAAGTGAAAAGAACACACTTGTTGAAGGGGCTAACAGCACAGTTGCCACAGTAATACACCTATCACAAAAATAAATCTATCACTAAAACCTATAAGTCGCACCTAAAATCACACTTTCCGCAACAACACACATTTAACGACAAGCCTAAAGCACAGGCGCCACAAACACAGTCACAATAACTCACCTGCTATGATGTGCAGCGTGATTGATGCAGGTGTGGAGTTGGGTGGATGGCAGGTGTAATTTCCTGAATCCTTGCGCCCCACGCCTGTCAGTGTTAAAAGGCTGCCGTCACCTGTGTTGTGCACCGATACCTGTACGGAAGCACGGGTGGGAAAAACAGTACTTGAAATTAATGGTGAAACTTGTACTAACAAGGAAAAAAAAAAAAAAAAAAAACTAACAAATTGCCAATACTGTGACAGGACTCGAACCCAGGACCCTTAGATAGATAGACTGATTGATAGATATAAATAGATAGATACAATAGATAAAAAGGTAGGTATGATATGTATGTTCGTTCGCTCCAGAATGGATCTTTAATACTGGACTTCCTTATACATTTTCAAACGTTGGATGAAATGTTTTTTTGAATTTCTCAGGCATTTTATCACTATACTCGTAGCATACTGTACAGAAGTAATTTCATACAACATAATTATGAAATACCGTATACTATCCATTAAGGAATTTTTGTCCTACGGAAAAATATAATATACAGTATGAACTGCATAGCCCTTCAAATCCAGTGACGTATTTTTCTGTTACTTTTTGCAATATTTCCAGACAACTGTATTAAGCCAAGAAGAGCACCACAGCAGTTCTAGGGTATGTGAAGGCTATATCTCACCGCTGTAGTTCGGACAGTCTGTCTTGAGGTGAATAAAGTCGTCTGAGGGTCTTATGAATAATATTACAAAGGCGTCCTCTTACTGAAAGGGGGTTAACGCTCGTTTTGAAACCATCCATCACCTGGTGGACACACTGCAAGACCGTACACTCCTCAAGCAAAACCTGATTCACTCCCTTCCCTTCCCAGCCTCTATCTTATGCAAGGAAAAAGAAACCAAAGGCCAGATGCCAGCAAGATTGTCCCCTCTAAGGAAAAAATAAAAACAAAATAATAGTCAAATTCTGACCTGCCTGGCGGTGTGGAAGTTAATCATGGTGCGGTTGTGGTACCAGAAGACGTACTGCGGTGGCTGTGTGTGCTGGTGAAGGGTACAGTTGAGTGTCACGGAGCTCCCCTCGTGTACGTAACGCTCTGGGCCGCCACCTATCTCACTCCACGCCTCTGTAGTCCGTGCAGGGGTGAGGGAGAGGCAGGGAAGTAGGTTAGACTAATGTGATATATATAAAAAGGCTGAAGTACCTACATGAGAAAGTCAGGGAAGAGGGAGTGCAGCAGAGTGAAGGCAACCGCAGTATTGTTTTCTTTTTCTTTTCTTTTCTTTTTTTAAATTGTCTGACTCTGGGCATATGCTTCAAATCCCATTTCCTGAGACCCGCGGTCCTCCTACATACTGCACCCCTCCACATGCCACCACTTCGGCGCTAACACCCACGGTCTATATTGAACACATTCTTAGGCTGTCTCATACTGGACTGGTGTACTTGTATTAGCGGGGCGTATTTTTACGTTACGGGTATTCTTAAAGATCAGTAAAGTATGCTCTAACTAAATTCAGATCCTTAAACTGTCCCCTGCCCCAGCCGGGATTTGAACCCGCGTCCTTTGAGACTGCAGGCCACCTTTCTACCGATTCTGCCCCTCTTGATTAGACCCTGTAGAGATCATGCATTATATTCCTGTTATCGCCAGAGGTTTTTTATTGATGTGAGAGGAAGCCTTGGCCTTTAAAGTGTGAAGTTGAAGAGAGTTGTGTAGGAACAGGCTTTAATGGCGACGTCTTGATTGTGAAGAAACAATTGGAGAGAATTTATTACCCCTTAATGTGGTCCAGCCTTCACTTGTTTAAATAATTTCGGTAAGAGTGAATGGAGAGTTTATTATTCCCCCCCTCCCCCCGTCTGATCCACGTTTAGTATATCTGTTCCTTAATCCAGTCCTTTATTGTCCAGTTACAAGCGTAGGGGTCCAGGGCCAGGATGCATTTAAAGTGAGGGTCGCCAGTCGCGGGTCCCTGAGTAGCACTATGAGAGCAATAAACACCACACACGCATCGGATACAAATTATTACGTGCCACTTGCAATTGGTGTGTGTGTGTGTGTGTGTCTGTGTGTGTGTGTGTGTGTGTGTGTGTGTGTATGTGTGTGTGTGTGTGTGTGTGTGTGTGTGTGTGTGTGTGAACAGAATAACTCAGAAAGTTTTAATTTGATTTTAACTACACTTGGTGGAAGGAATGAGGGTCACCCAAGGATGAGGTGATTTGATTTAGAGAATAAAATGTTAAAGGTAAAGGTCAGAGGGAAAGACCAGCTCGAGGGTTTTGATCCGATTTTGACCAAACGCAGTGGAAGGGTTGAAGATCGGGCAAGAATGAAGTGATTCAATGGTGTGGACAATAGGTCAAAGGTCAGAGTCACAGAGTAAAGTCAAAGATTCGGCCTTTTAAAGCAATTTTGACCTTATTCAGACCAGACTTGGTGGATGGGTTGAGGGTCAGTCAAGAATGAAATGAACTGACTCTGAGAGCAATAAATAAAAGATCAACAGGCAAGATCAACTCAGTTTTTATCCAGTTTAAACCAAACCATGTGGAATATGATATGTAGGAGGACTACTGGGCCTTGAGAGCAGGCTGTCAGGCCTATGCCCAGAGTCGAGCACATAAAAAAAAAAAAAAAAAAAAAAAAAAGATGAAAGTCAGGCAAGGAAGAAGTAATTCGAATTTGAGAGCGATGGGGGGAAAGAATCATGTTGGCAGGGCAAGGAGAAGGTTGGACCCCTTGCCACTAAGGCGGTGATTGTGTGTTCTCTGTGTGCACCTCCTTGTAATCTGTATAACACCGTCAAGGAACACTCATGACTTATACTAGATTCCACCTACCTTACCCCCTCCCATCTTACTTCATTTGTTTTTAATTCTTGCTGCCACTATATGGTTTTATGCAGGTTTGAAGGGACTCTTGGAACAGGAGGATTTAGATAAAGCCATTTATTATTCCCTTCACCCTTTAGATTAACTAAATGGTTAGGAGGTACCTGGAGTTAAAGTAATCATACTGAAGGGGTTAAGTGGAACGTAGAAGGATTGCTGGGCCGTAGGGGACGAGCTGTTAAGTCTATTGCAATGAGTTGGACTAATAATAATAATAATAATAATAATTAGAACACCTTAAAATTGTACGAGGACAATTTTCATAAAGAAAAACTTCCCACAGCCACTGCCTACCAGAAGCCGAGCTATAAAGGGACCTTGAGGTCAGTGTGGCTGATCTTGTGCGGGTCACCTTAGGTCATCACAGTCTATAAGGCCACCAAGTTTAGTGGCACTCGTTTTAGTCTTTCATGTAAAATCAGGTGACTTGTCTGTCTTCCGAAGCAGTCCAACATTTTGGACCATAGGCGATATCAGAGAATAATTATCCGATCTGGACTACATTAAGCAGTGCATTCTGGCCACGGCCAAGGTATATGCCATTAAAATTTCATCCCTCTAAATTGAGTGGTTCTTGGGTTTTAGGTCACATTTGTCCCGGATCCTATCGGGGTTCCGGTAGTCGGATCAGGAGGCTATTTGGTCAGGTGAAGCGGCCAACCAGTACTAAAATATGGCAAAGAATGAAGGCTGTAGCTCCAACGGTATGCGAGTGACAGCCATTTAAATCTCCTTTCGAATAATGATAATATTGACAAAACAAAAAAATTTCCCACAGCGATATGAGAAGTGCTAATAGTAATAATGACAATGGCAGCAGCTACAGTGTGAAGCTGGAAAAGAGTTCATCTGTCATCAACAATATCAAATCGTCAGAAAGCAACCAAAACGCAAAATCTGAGGCCATCATAGATGCAAGCGACAGAACGGTCGTATTTATATTATAAGGACCCGGTTTCTGTATGTTTTGGTCTGTTACCGTAACACAGCAAAAACGGCGCAATGTAGTTTTTTTTTTTTTTTTTTTTTTTTTAGAGCAAGGTACCGTTAAAATACTCTAACTTGAAGAATAAAACAATTTCTGGCCTTTTGACATCGAGCGGAGGCCGCTGAAGGCGGCCTTTAAGCGAGTATAACAATAAATGATGATGGGAAATGCAAGAGAGCTGAGTACAAAACTGTGATATGAAAACACGCGAGAACTTGAAAATACTTTGGTAACTTACTTGTGACGGTGAGTGTTGAGGTGAAAACCATGGGTGGGTGTGTGGACAGCTGGCACACGTACACACCTGCGTCCCGCTCGTGTGCGTATCTCACCTGTAGCGTCCATTCCTGAAACTCACACAGACACACATACACGCAATATATAATAACTCCTGCAATATTCTTATGCAGGGTGGTCCATGTATTGCACACTTCTTGCCACCTGTTGACATATTTTCGTGTGTTGTTGCAAGGACGGCGTAGTTAGCCTATCACACACACACACACACACACACACACACACACACACACACACACACACACACACATCACGTAAACAGGACACATAGTTTTCCAGTTACACATGCAGGTTTCAAAAATTTAGTCCGAGCGAACAGACTGGGGTAAAAATAAATAAATAAATAAGTAAAAATCAAGCTATTTCGAGGTTGGGCCTGGATGGACGACTTCGGCCTTCAAGATTCTCAAAATGTTTACGGCAAGAAATACGAGACCAAAATAAATAAATAAATAAATAAAAATCCATTTGCTGCTTCCCTCCTGACACAGTAAATAAATAAAAAACAAAAATACATCTAGTGTCCAACTTTTGAGAGAGGCGAGCTTATTATGTTATGGAAGGACAAATGCTCAGAACAGGGAATCTATGCACGATGGAGAGTGTGTAAGAGCACTGATGAAAACTGTGTTCAAAGTTGAATTGACTGAGAGTGAGGGAGGGTGACAGGGAGAGTGAATGCAGTGGGAAGAGAGAGTGAAATTGTGGGTGAGAGTGAATGGAGCAGGAAAAGAGAGAGTAAGAGTGAGGATAAGAGTGAATGGAGTGAGAAAAGAGAGTGAGAGTGACTAAATCAACCCGGAAAAGAGAGAAAGAGTGTGTGTGTGTGTGTGTGTGAGGGTAAGTTGCAGGAGAGTGACCCAGAAAAGGGAAAATAAGTTTGAACAAAAAATCTAAAAGAAGGAAAGTGAAATTGAAAGCTGGGGGGAGAGGGAGAGTGAAAGAGTGACAGGAAGGAGAGTGAGTGTATGATTTTTAGGAATAATTTTAGAGGGAGGACAAGAGTGACGAGGAGTAGGAAGGGGTAAGAGTGAGGGCAAGAAGATGAATGAGAGAGAAGAGGAAGCGAGAATGAGAATTAAAAAATATATATATATGACAAAAAAACTAGAAAATATGACGAACCTAGGAAGCAATTTCTCTCTCTCTCTCTCTCTCTCTCTCTCTCTCTCTCTCTCTCTCCAAGTAAATTCAATGCATAAATTTCTCCCAAGATGACGTAGTGACACACCTTTGCAATCACCCTAACCCAGCCTTCCTCACCTTTTTCTTCTCTCCATTCCCTCCTCATTCCTCCCTTCTCTCCCTCCCTTCCTTCCTCCCTCCTTTCCTCTCTTTTTCTTTCTGCATTTGCCTCTTCCTCTCTCCTTTCCTTCCTCTCAGTCTCTCTCCTCTCCATCCTTCTTCCTTTCTTTTCTTCGTATCTCCCTTTCCCCCATCCCTCTTTATCTCTTCTCGTCCTCTCTTCCTCCCTATCTCCCTTTCCCCTCTCTTTCTCTCTCTCTTCCTTTCCATTTCTCCTCCTCTCTCCCTTTCCCTTTCTCGTTCTCTCTCCTTTCTTCCCTCTTTCCCTCTCTTTCTCACTTTCCTCCCTCTCTCCCTTCCTGCGTAACAGTCATTCTTTCCTTCTCTCCCTTCCGTTCCTCCATCAGTTCTCTCCCGTCCCTATCTCTCTCCTCTCCCTCTGTTCCTTTTTCCCTTCCCTCCCCTCCATTTATTCCCGTCTCTTTTTCACCCCCTCCTTCTCCTCTCTTCTCCACTCCCTCCTCCTCCTTTCTTCTCCAATCTCTCCCACTCCTTTCTTCTCCAGTCCGTCCTCCTCCTCCTCCTCCTCTCTTCTCCATCCCCTCCTTCTCCTTTCTTCTCCAATCCCTTCTCCATCGCCTCCTTTCTTCCTCCCTCCTAACACACCCACATCGCAGCTGGAAGAGTCTGGGGTTCGATTCTCATGCCGGTCAGACTTTTCGGCGCAGTTTGTTTCCCCTCTGACCTAATCACCCAGCTGTACAAATGGGGACCTGGATGTAACGTAGACTGTTGTGTGTTGTGAAGGGGAAAGAGACGGACCAGGAAAAATATTGACTGCCTTATTGACACGCACAGTCGATAGGCAGTTATCTAAGTCATCTTCCATTACTGTTTTATTTTTGGCCTCTCGTCGGTTCTATGGAAGCTCTCAAACACATCATGCTAAGCGATTTGTTTTAGTTATTGTTCCTTGCCGTCCTCTTCTGTATCATTTAAATCATTCAACTAACCACCATACTCAGCATACATAACATAGCGGCTGATATCAACTTCCCGTATCCAGAAATAAATCACAAAGGAAGAAGTGCTACGGGGCTTCCTTAATGGACGAGCATACAAACTCTGGTGCCATTTAAACGGTTTCATTCAGCTTTGGAGGGCATTATTTAATCCGTCCAGGTCTCAGGTTCTTCGCTATGCTGCATTCAACAAGCCCAAAGTCAAGATGGCCAAGTTTAAGACAACAGATGAGATAAACAAAATTGTCAAACTGCTTTCCACTTTTCATAACGAGATCAGGGTTTGTATTCTCGTCGCCTAGCACCTTTTCCTTAGCGACTTATTTTGTTTATTACACCTTGCTACTCTTGTATACTGTACTGTTTATAGATTTTTATTTCCAAGCTACGTTACATAAATGGCATTAAAGTTATTATTAATGAGCTCTGTGAAGAAACAAATCGCTGAGGATGAGGTGTTAGGGATCTTCCTTAACCGACGTGAATATTGGCCCATGATCTGAGAAGAAAGGTCAGGCTTCTCATGTTTTCTTTTTTGTTTTTTGTTTTTTTCCATTATACGTCTCAGTACTGTCAAAAATTGGAGGGCTGACTTTCTCTTCGCGGTATTTGAATCCATCCATTGTGCATACATCCCTACATCTTACCGCTACTGTTTTACTGTGTTTGTTTTACTGTGGTGTCATTTTACAGCTCAGCATTCTGGATGGAGAGATGGCAGATTTATGGCAACTATGACATCCAGTCTTTTAAACGTAATATGTCCAGGCATCTTGAAATGATTGGATCTTGAATTTGGCTTTTTTGTTTTTCTTGGAGGGAACATCTTGCAGCCTCATAGCCTTTATTTCCTTCCTTCTTGAAATAATAAATAAATAAATAAAAGGATAACTGAGGTGTGGAGGGTAAATTCATAGTACTCTTTCTGGTTGTCAACATTTCACCATTTTTACCGTGCGGAATTCTTTACTGACGTAGTTACCGATGGCTGACTAGCAAGTGACTGAGAAGCACTCGTCGTTGACATTGTCTCACCATAAAACAAAGTAGTTTATGTACTCTTCTTTCCTACTTACAATACATCATCAGTGTCGCCGATGTGGTAGAAGATATATTTATTATTTTATTCAGTTTACATTGTGAACTGGGGGAAAGTAATAAATCAGGTTCACAGATAGCACTAAAACTTAAACAGTATTCAAAACAACTGTATTTTAATAGCAAGAGAGAATGACAGAGAAGCAAAACACATAGGGGATCACTCGATTATTTTATGAAGTATTTAGACACTCATATGAATATTTATGTTGAAGGCAACCGATGAGCAGCCGTCCTTGATTAAAATCTTAACATACAACGTAGCATATAAAAATAAATGTAGCTTAATGATGTAATTAGCCAAGTATTTTTATTGTGAAGCGGCTCTAGAATAATGATGTAATTAGCCAGGTATCTGTTACGTGAAGTCTATCTATCTATAGCCAGACGCCTTAATCCTGTAAGTGATGGCCACAAAAAAATCGCCTCAATGTCGCCTTGTCCCCTGCCACTTCATTGCCCTGCTCCCAGCTCACACCCCCCTCTCATATACCTCTTCACTCCATCCCTCCATCTCATCCTTGGCCTCCCCCTCCCTCTCTCCCCCTCCACCTCACTCACATATACTTTCCTCGTCAGTCTCTCATTCTCCATCCTCTCCACATGGCCAAACCACCTCAGTGTGTTTCTCCTAATGCTTCCTATCACATCCACACCACAACGTTTCTTCACGTCCTTATTTGTCAGTCTATCTCTCCATGCGATTCCACATGCTTCTCTCAAATAACTCATTTCCACTGCTCTCACTCTCG
The DNA here is from genome assembly GCF_032717465.1 of Coenobita brevimanus. Lineage (NCBI taxonomy): Eukaryota > Metazoa > Arthropoda > Malacostraca > Decapoda > Coenobitidae > Coenobita > Coenobita brevimanus. The sequence goes on along the minus strand of NC_137051.1, from coordinate 34,984,922 downwards.
ACTTCTGTCCCTCCAACAAGGTCCAAGCTTCACTTCCATACGTTAGAGTTGGTATCACAATACTGTCATGTAATAGCTTTTTCACGTCCATGCTCACTTCCCTGTTTCTTATCACTGCTTTCAAAGAACCAGCAACCTTTCTTCTTTGTTGTGCCCTTTCAAGCACTTCACCCTCTAAACTTCCATCCTTACCCATCATACTACTCAAGTACTTAAATGCACTCACATTTTCCATTTCCTCCTCATTCAGCCTCACTGTACATTCACTGACTTCATTTCTCTTGAAGAGAGAGAGACTGGAGATTAATGATGTAGCTTGCCAAGTATCTATACTGTGAAGAGACTGTGTACTCACTTGTCTGTGCCTGTTGTATGTGACGGAGAATCGGTCGTCGTTGGTGTAGGTCTGACGGCCCACGGTGATCAGGTGGTGGTCCCTCAGCCGAATCCACGACACCTGCAATGTACTAATTATTTACAAAGAGGTGCTTGGTGGCCGAGTGGTTAAGATGCACCAGTCGGAGTGACAATCTTCCTCAAGTTCACCGCTAGGAGGTGACTGGAGGTTTTTATTTTTTCGATAATGCAATGCCACCAAGGGGATTAGGCTGGTCATCTACCCTGATATGTACTGAACTGCAGTAACCTAACCTCATCTCCCTACAACTCGAGGGGTTAAGATAACACTGGCTTTGCCGTTGCCATCACGATGAAAAGTTGCCCAGCACTTCCATGCCGGTTGTGGCAGTAGAAGGTGTGCCATAGAATATTCTTTGTGAGAGCATTGTTCAGCACTCCAGAGCAGAGTACGGTTAGACACTCGTATGTCTCTGACGGTCGGTTAAGATTAAGCAATAGGAGAGGCAGGACATATTGGTGGCAAAGGACTGTCGACAGTATTTCTCGTGATAGTAAACAAATTATAAGTAAACTCGTGAACCATACATCCTTTTCCCTTCTACCCCTACTCCTCGTTGAAAGGAAGTCACAGCCAGGCCTTCACTCCGAGGATACGGCTGTCGCTGATGGTTTACAGCTTGTCTAGCCTGCAGAAGTGTCAGTGCGAAGTAGTCCTTGTGCAGTCTAGAGAAGTTTCAAGTTGTACGGTGTGAAACGCTGCCTACGATTTCCCTCCAGTCAGGGGTACGATTAGGGGATAAACAGAAACTATGGTTCAGGGAGTGTACCACGTCATTCAGACCCTTTTAACACCTTCAGTACGTCTCTCTCTCTCTCTCTCTCTCTCTCTCTCTCTCTCTCTCTCTCTCTCTCTCTCTCTCTCTCTCTCTCTCACACACACACACACACACACACACACACACAACTCACCATCTCATGATCTGCCTTGTTGTGGATCACGCAGGGTATGCTGGCGGTGGTGCCTGACTGAACCTCCACCACACTGCCGTTCACTCCCCTGCAACACACACACACACACACACAAAGCCAGTTGAGTAGAGATAAGCTTAAACACTGAGTATAACACCACTCTATAAGTATATGATAAAAAGTATAATATAACATGATATCAAGTAAATGTAAAATAAACAATATAACATCTCTATAAGCATGTGATATAGAAATAATTTAACATAACCCTGTAAGTATGTGATAAGGAAATAATATAACTCTATAAGCATGTGATAAAGAAATAATATGATTCTATAAGTATGTGATAAATAATATACCATGACTGTATAAATATGTGATTAGTGTACAGTATGTCCTGATCTCGACAAGGAAGCAGAGAAACACAAAATTCTCCGACGCTTATGCATATTCACATCATTTTAGGGATTCTGAGATGAAGTGCAAACATGTCACTTTACATTCACTGATTAAATGACTTTTCAGGGTGTACACGGCAGGGGATGGAACTCAGAAACCTCCCCCATACACAGTACTCAATTTCCTCGTTGCATTGGTGTGTATAAATCTGTGCTCTACTGGTTTGTGACAGCCCTGCATGTGTCAAGTTCGCTGGGGTGAAACGTACATCGGAATATGTTTGACCTTGAACACTGCTTTTGCAAGAGAACTATTTGCTTTCCTTGCATAATCAGCATCATCCACTCCTTCAAAATTCTTTGGATGATGGTGGTTTGTGAGTTAAACAGACATACAGTGATATCTTTTGTACAAACAAGAAATGATTTCTTTGTAAAAGAAATATTGGGAGGAAGAAACATGATTAATGCACGTAGATTATGATCAGTGGGTATCCTGGGAATCTTATATACAAACACTAAATCTGTTAAAGTTTACATACTAACACTAAATCTGTTAAAGTTTACATACTAACACTAAATCTGTTAAAGTTTACTAAAATTTGTTATGGTGAAAACTGTTACTATTGTTAGTTAAATAAATAAGATGATGGACTTACTTGAAAATGGCTTTGGTGCTTCTGAGTGTGGGTTCTTCTTCCCAGGGTCCAACCAGCAGCGACGGGTTCTGCAGTCCCTCAGGGTTCACCGGAATAGCGGGGTCCCTGGTGGTGGTATCATCATGGTCTGTCTTGGGTCCAGCAGTCCATGTTCTTGGGGTCTGTAGGAACCCCTCACCGCTCCTCAGAAGGTAGGACCCCCTCGCCCTTACATCTTCATTAGGAGGTAGCGATGACGTGTTGAAGTCAGTACTGATGGGGCTACGGAAAGGTTGCAGGTTATGAGTACGTGAGACGTAGTCCATCCTGACGGGACTGTAGAAATATTGTGGGTTGTGTGGGTTGTGGTGGATGGTGGATGGTGGGAGAGGGTTGGGTCGGTGTGAGTCATAATACATGCTGGGTGGTGGCAGTGGGGTGGGTCGGTGAAACATTCCATCTTGGCGGTGGTGGTCATTCTCGTGTACATCATCCGTCTGATGCAGGTTGCCCTCTTTGTAGGATTCACCATGACTGTGGGAGTCTTGGTGGGAGAATGCCCTGCCATGAGTATGTGTGTTGTCCTGAGCATGTGTTACCTCTCTGTATGGATGTGGTTGATATGACAGGTGTGTTTGGTGGTGACTGTTGGGTCCATTATGGTGATGTGTACTGGCTGACACATCCACTGAGCCTGTGGGAGCAAGAAAAAATTGATTAATGAATTTTACTATTAGAGTGAGAGGAAAGGTACATCACTGTGCTTAACACTGTGGGAGTTAGCAGCAATATCGTACACATCGCAGAGACAAATTTATTTTGTCAAAGTTTATGAGTGCAACTGTATTACACTGATAATATCCCCTTAATTTTCTGACCTAATAGCAGCAGCATGCCAAGCGAATGTAGATTCAGCTGTATTATTGAATGCCATTCACTGCTAGTATGAACAAAATACTCTTATGACAAGTATTATTATTCTGTAAATATACCGGTAATCATTACGTTATGTAAACGTTCTCGAGTCGAGCACCAAAAAATTAGACTTCAGAATATAATTTTATCAGAAGTAACAAAATTTCTTGTTACACTCCTCCTTTACTGGGTTTTGCATTAAATTAAGTTTTGGTAGATACAGTATAATATGTCAATTTCTTTGGCCAGCACACCCTAAAGCTGGCGTCACAATAACGTATTTCGCCGAGCAGCTCATCAAGCAACCATATAATGCCGGCCACAGACTTACTTCGCCAGAGAATATAATTTTTACTCCCGGTTTGGCAAGTATCGAGATGCTATATCGTATGATCATCACAGTATCGAAAAACGACAAATAAAAACAAAATGTGATGCAGTCATAAAAATAAGAACATTTTCAAATACACAAGAGTATTTCCCTTAACCAACTCAGCAATAATAATTTTAACTGTTGCAATTCGATGTCCTCTTTTTGTCTGACTTACTCGCATCATGCACCAAGTACGAGACACGCAAGTTTTGAAGATCTTACTGGTAAATCTATCTATCTATTGCCAGACGCCTCAATCCCGTTTGGGGTGGCCACAAACAAATCGCCCTGTCCCCCGCCATTTCACTGCCCTGCTCCCAACTCATACCCCCCTCTCTCATATACCTCTCCACCCCATCCCTCCATCTCATCCTCGGCCTCCCCCCCCCTCTTCCCCCCTCCACCTCACTCACATACACTCTCTTCGACAGTCTTTCACCCTCCATCCTCTCCACATGGCCAAACCACCTCAGTGTGTTCCTCATAACGCTTCCTATCACATCCACATCCACACCACAACGCTCCTTGATATCCTCATTCGTCAGCCTGTTTCTCCATGTGACTCCACAGGCTCCTCTTAAATAACTCATTTCCACTGCTCTCACTCTTGACTTGTGTCCTTCCAACAATGTCCAAGCTTCACTTCCGTACGTTAGAGTTGGTATCACAATACTGTCATGTAGTAACTTTTTCACTTCCATGCTCACTTCCCTGTTTCTTATCACTGCTTTCAAAGAACCAGCAACCTTTCTTCCCTGCTGTACCCTTTCAAGCACTTCACCCTCCAAACCTCCATCCTTACTCATCACACTACCCAAGTACTTAAACGTACTCACATTTTCCAATTCCTCACCATCCAACCTCGCTGTACATTCACTAACTTCACCTTACTCAAAGACCATCACTTTACTCTTCCCTACATTCACCTTTAGATTCCGTTTCTTACACACTCTCTCAAACTCATCCACCAAGCCTTGCAGCTCCCCTTCGTCTTCACTCAACAACACAGTATCATCTGCAAACAACAGTACAGGGAGTTTCCAAACACTATCCTCTCTCACCAGGGCCACTCCAGCATCCACTACCCTACCTTGTACCTCTTTTATTACCCCATCCATGTACAGATTGAACAACCATGGAGACATGACACATCCCTGTTTCAAACCAACTTTCAAAGAGAAAAATTCACTTAGTTCACCATCCACACGCACTGCAGCCTTCGCACCATCGTACATACTCTTCACAGCATTCAACAACTTCCCATCTACTCCATATATTCTTAACACTTTCCACAATCCTTGTCTATCCACCCTGTCATATGCTTTCTCCAAATCCATGAAAGCCGCATACAACTTCTTTCCCTTCTCTAGAAACTTTTCCACTAAAGATCTAAGAATGAATATCTGATCTACACAACCTCTTCCCTTCCTAAAGCCTCCCTGTTCTTCTCCAACTAATTTCTCTGTTCTTTCTCTAACTCTGTCTATAAGTATCCTACCATACACTTTTCCTATTATACTAAGAAGACAAATGCCCCTATGATTACCATACACTTCTTTTTCCCCTTTTCCTTTGTACAAGGGAATAATTATACCTAACTTCCAATCCTCCGGGACTCTACCTTCCTCCAAGGCCAATCTGCACATCTTCCACATCCATTCTACTACTATCTCTCCCCCATGCTTCAGCATTTCACCACACACTCCATCAATTCCTGGGTCTTTCCCCAATTTAACTTTCTTCATTGCTTCCACAACTTCTATCCTACTGATTTCTTCCTGTCTTCTCACCTCCCTCCTTCTCCCAGCCATTCCCCAGCCACTTATACTCGCATTACTTCCATCCTCTACGTTCAACAATTCCTTAAAGTGTTCTCTCCATCTGTTCACTTTTTCTCCCTTCTCCACTAGTAATCTACCTTTTTTATCTTTCACTCCCCTACTAACTTCACTTTCACCCTGTCTTACTCTTTTCACTTCTCTCCAGAACATTTTCTTACAGTCCCTCCACTTTACACTCAAATTCCTTCCAAATTCCTCATCCACTCTCTTCTTACTCTCTCTTACTAATCTTTTCACCTCTCTCTTTCTTTCCACATATAACTCTCTCTTCCGCCTCTCAACTTCTTCCACGCCCCTATTTCTCATCCATTCATTGTATGCTTTCTTCTTTTGTGCCACAGCCTGTTTCACCTCTTCAGTCCACCACGCTGTTCCTTGCACCCCCCTCCGTCTTCTCTTCCTTCCACACACCACATCACATGCTGCACATATTTCTTCTGTAAATATCTTACACACACCTTCCACGTCTCCCATCTGCTCCAATTCATATTTGCCCAATCGTTCCTCCACTTCTCTCTTATACTCTGCCTTTTTCTCATCCTCTTGTAACCTTTCCACTCTCCTTGCAACTACTCCTTCCTCTCGTCTTTCCCTTCTTCTATTTCTCCATCTTACTTGCATTCTAATTCTGGCCACCACCAAGTAGTGGTCAGAAAGTCCACTCCCTCAACCTCTATACACTCTTGCATCCTTTACACATCTTCGCATCCGTTCATCCACACACACATAATCAAACATTGCCTTCCTTTCATTCAGTTCACCACCCACCCTTCTCATCACTCGCCATGTATACCTGTGGATCATTTTATGCCTGAAGAGGGTATTGGCTATCACCAACCCCCTCCCAGCACAAATGTCCACTAACGCACTCCCATTCTCATCTATCTCAGCAGGCACACCCCACTCACCAACTATTCCATCCACTTTCACATTCCCAACTTTACCATTCATATCACCAATCAAAAACGCTCTCTCATTCCTTCCAAACTTTTCCATGCACACTTCCACTTTTGTCCAGAACTCTTCTCTCACTCTTCTTGCACGATCTTGCGTTGGTGCATACACACACACAATCGCCCACATTTGTATACCAACTTTCAACTTTACCCACACAATCCTTGACCCAACTGATCCATACTGTCTTATGCTCCTCTTCCATCTTTTACTCACAACTATACATACTCCTTCCTTTGCCCTCTCATTCTCACCTACTCCTGCACATATACCCCATCCATACTCCCATTCTCTCACACTTTCTCCTCTCCATTTTGTTTCAGTTATTCCACATGCATCCACTTTCGCACCCTCAAGCACCTGGACAATCTCTCTCTCTTTCACCTCATCATTCGCTCCTCTTACATTCCATGTACTCATTACCAAGTCCTTTGTCCGGTCCTGGGTCGTCATCGTTTGGTCAGTCCTTGTCCGAGGCTTCTTGTTTGTTTTTTTAGTTAGTTGTTTTCCGGGGAGGGGCACTAACCCTGGTAAATGATATTGTAAATTCTCTAAATTACCAGCTGTTGCTCTTTTTTTTTTTTTTAACCTTAATCACGACTTGTCATTCGTAAGCAGGATTCATGTGGCCTACCTAGATGAGGAATTTCCTTTTGCTTCTAGTCTGTCGAAATGAAACCGTAAATTGTTTTTCGGTTTAAATTTGCAGTGAGAATCCCTGCGATATCATTGTATTTATCTTTATGTTTAGTATATGATATTATGAGTTACCAGTAATTGCGTGTACAAGTTTAGTAAAAATAATTCAGACATTGATTATTGGCCAACTGGCAGTTTACGTTGAAAAATGGGTATACTTTATACTTTTTCTTGGAAAGAACAATCTTGGTGGCTTCTAATCTTTGGTTCCTTCTTCCCTGTATTAAAAAAAAAAAAAAAAAAAAAAAACGAAAAAAAAAAATATATAATTACAGACATGATCTCTTTATTCCTTACATGCCACCCAATCTCCTTAAACATACATACATGCATACGTTATACATTTAGAAAGAAAGAAAGATAGACAAATATATAGACAGATAGATTGAAAGGTATAATTTTCAATGACGTCAATTAATGATGAGCTGACTAAAACAAAACATGGCTATTCTCTTGCTTCCACACAAAAAGTCTTGCTAGAACTTGACTCTAGTTCCTACCATTTTTCCGGTACCGGTACATCAGCATTGGATTATCAGTATATTTTCCTAACCGCAATTATACCTTCAACATTTTGTATGATGAGAATCTGTTGCAAAACTAGACTGGTTATATTAATTTTATCTGCTTTGCTGCTTAACCAAGAAAAGACCAGTTTCCTTGTTTTTCATAATTCTTAAATTCACTGCCATCACTAACGTTATCCCTCAGATACGCAAACAGTGTTCTTGATCGAAGGTTTACATTGGGTATGAAGGTTGTAACCGTAAGTTAGACTGTGAATCTCAGCGCAGGCGAGCACAATGAGAGCCACTTAATACCCAGTGAGGAAACCCACACCAGCAGCACAAGCAGTAAAAGTGCTGCAGGTCCGGGTTCACAACAGTCTTATGAGCAAGTCCATGTCGTAACTGTAATTTGTTTTCGGAAGGAGGGCAATGAGAATGCTGCATCTTCCCATGTCTCTTATTCTTTCTCATACGAAACTCAGTGACGAGAGGAAAACTATCAATACGTTATATTGTTTTGGTGGAAGCATGTGGGAAAGGAGAATGCAGAGTGTTCCTATATCTGCAGTACTTCCTTCAGAGAGGGATTTGACAGTAAGTTTGTTTGTGAATGCCGCTCAAGGGGTAGAGGTTCTCGTCATATTTACTGTCGAGTCCCTACGGTACCTGGATATATTTTTACAGGAAGGACAAAGAGTGTAATCTTTCAGTGTCTGGTTCTCTCTGTAAGAGCAGATTATAGTTCCACAAAGAGAATTATATCAAGCCTTTTTTTACTCCCACCCTCGCAAGGCGTGAGTAGGGTAGAGTTTTGTTTTGTGTGTGTGTGTGTGTGTGTGTGTGTGTGTGTGTGTGTGTGTTTGGGTTAGCCAAACGGTGCACCTACTGTTCTGAGAAAAATTGGTCAGAGGTAAAGATCAAAGAACAAGGTCGAAGTTTGACCTTAACTGGAACAGTTTTTATCTGGTTTAAGCCAAACCTGGTGGAGGAACTGAAGGTAAGATAGGACTAAATGGATTTTGAGAACGATCAGTCAGAGGTCAGGGTCACAGGACAAAGTCAAAGCTGGACTCGTATGTCTGTGTGTGAAGGAAATAAGTGAAAATTTTGATCTAATTTGGACCAAAGTTGATGGAACGGTTAAGAAGCAGCCATAGGGTTAACCATTTATTTATTTATTTTTTTCTTTATAACGATGGGTCTAACGTGAAAGTCACATGGCAAGGTCAAGTAAAAATGTTTTTACCTGATTTAGATCAAACTTCGTAGAGGAGTTCGGATTAAGGAAAGACTAAAGGAGGCTCGATTTTGGGAACAATCAAAGGTGAAAATAATAGGAATAGGGCAAGTTCAAGATCACACGGCGAGGCAGCTCAAAAGGCCTGAATTCATTGGCTACTTGGTGGGAACGATAAGGGTTATGCAAAAATGAAGGTCAAGGCGAAGGTCAAGGTCACAGGGAAAAGTCGGCGTGGTGTTGCATTTTCTGAGTGCTTTACTTTCTTGTTTTCCTTTCTTTTTTTATTATTTTTTCCATAAAAGTTAGGAAGAATTGTAAAAATTCCCAAGTCTTTTTCTTCCTTCAGTTCAAATTGTGAGCTACGAGAGGGAAAGGATCGTAAGTCTGTTAGTGAATCTGGCCCCTGTGGACTCTTGAAAACTGACTGCAATTGATTTGCTGTCAGCTTGGGCCAATATTGACTCAGGTGACAAAATGCAGAGTGTCATTGTAAGGACCCTCTCCTTTTCGCTACGATGTCGTATTTTGTCCCTTTATTTAGCATGATTTTCTTTCAGTTTTGTTGTATTTTATGATCTATTATTTACCATGAGTTTTTTCACCCTCGTGTTCTGTTACTTAGCATGATTTTCTTCAGCTCTGTAATATTTCATGATGTTATTTACCCGGATTTTCTGCGGATTTGTCGTATTTTGTGCTCCATTATTTAGCATTATTTTCCTTAGCTTTGTCGTATTTCATGTTTTCTTCTTTATTGTAATTTTCTTAAGCTTTATCATATTCTGTGTTCTATTATTTAGCGTGATTTTCTTTGGCCTTGTAGTATTTTATGTTCTATTATTTACCATGATTTTCTTTGCCCTTAT
>NC_137051.1:34960160-34970160 GCF_032717465.1 Coenobita brevimanus | reverse complement strand
GGTTAATGGCCAGGTGTTGCCGGATTGACTGTACTTTGAAACTAACTTGGCCTAGGTTCTCGTCTTTTTGTAGCTAAATTCACGTAGCTCAGCGACAGAATTATACAATCCTATGGCACTACATCCTTTCCATAGCACTTCTTCATGACTAGCGTCATACTTTACAGTAGTGTTGATCGGTTCTAACTCAGCATTGGATACGTAGAGACGATAATTTTAGGCTAAGTTAGAGTACAACGAGAGCCAGAGAGACTCCTTCCTACCTCTCCAGTAAGGTTAATCGAATTTCATGCAAACACGACTTGGCACTTGTTAGAGTTGCCCAGTTCCGTCACATGATAACAAACCAATTAAAGTTGCAGTAAGAAAAAAAAAATCTTCAGCATCCATTCTTGTTGTGCCTTCGACTCTTATAAACTTTCAATAATAACTGTTTTCATTTACCGTGGAATGAGGTCCGGCCGCTGGGGGACAACTCCGACCGGTTTGAAAAAAAAAATATATATAAAATAAAAATAAAAGAGAAAATAAAAATAAATACATAAATGAAGATTAAACATTTTTTTTTTATTATTTATTTTCATTCCAAATCAGCTGGAGTCGCCAGCGGTGGTATTTACCCCATTCTACGGTACCATTTTCCCAGGAGGCAGTGACATACAGTATTTCCAGTTTATCAGAATCGTCATGCCTATGCTGATATGGAATTCTAGAGTCTTCCTGCTCATGAGGGAGCTATGAGTAGGCTTCCTAGCACCACTACCTCGGTTATTAATTTTTGGATCCGGCTGGTTAGTATATTTTTGCACCATACTTACGCAGAGTAGGGTAATATGAGAATGATTTATGCATGAGAGGATAGGAAAGTATATTTGGTAAAATTAATCGCTTTGGAGGAAGTGTTAGGGAGCTTCCTTAACCGACGAGAATTCTGTGACCCACTCTCAGCTGGAAAGAATTGTCCGGTTTTAGTTGTAACAGATCACTAGAGTTGCACTGCCCATGAAGGGGTTAATTTACTTCATGGTTATTAATAAAAGGCCTGTGTTATCAATCAGTGTTATCGAGTTCCCTTCCTGGTCTTCTTCAGTCATATTAAACAGAACTCGCCTCTTCACTGAATTTATAAGGTGCTGCGCTATCTTTTTCTTCCGTCTGGCTCTACTGTTTTTTTCCGCTATCTTTATCTTCAGTCTCTCTCTACTATCTTTCTTTTTCCGCTATCTTTATCTTCAGTCTCTCTCTACTATCTTTCTTTTTCCGCTATCTTTATCTTCAGTCTCTCTCTACTATCTTTTTCCGCTACCTTTCTCTTCAGTCTCTCTCTACTATCTTTCTTTTTCCTCCTCCTTCACGTGATTCTTAGTGATACCAATATTTCCACTCTCAGGTTAATTATGTTCAGTCTCAGCAAAATAAAATCTCTTGACGTTAGAGGAAATGTATGGCTTGGATTGTATTGGTCATGAACGTTAGTGTTTGTTGAAAAAGTCGTTGTAAATATGAATCAAATAGTCTTCGTAAATATGAGTAAAAGTCTTTGTGAATGTGAATAAAAGTATTTGTAAATATTAATAAAAAGGTCTTTGCAAATATTAATGTCTTTGTAAATATGACTTTTTTGGTAAATATGAAAGAAAGCCTTCGCTAATATGAATAAAAGCCTTCGCAAATATGGATAAAGTCCGTAAATATAAATAAATCTTTGTAAATATGTTCAAAAATTAATCATACATCACAACTCCAGGCCTATGAATATTATTACAAGCATCCCAGCTAATTCAGACGCCATTGATCATTCGAGTGAGTCATACGAGCAGCGGTGTTAAACTATCCACAGTCTTTGACATTTAATACAAACCTGCCACAGAAAATCATACATTCTGACTTTCCGTGCCCTCACTAGTAAAAGATCTCGGGCCGGTCAGATTGTCATGCACAGTTAGTTTCCCCCTTGTCTCTGCTCACCCAGCGGTATAACTTGGGACGTGGAAAAAATATGCTAATGATCTTCGTGTTGTTTCTAGGCATGAGAGTCGTGTGTGTGTGTGTGTGTGTGTGTGTGTGTGTGTGTGTGTGTGTGTGTAGAATAACTGTGTCTGCATAAATCCGTGTGTGTGTGTGTGTGTGTGTGTGTGTGTGTGAGTCTGCCAAACTTTAGGGAGGGGTTGACGGTCAACCATTGAGCAAACCTAGTGTTTTTTAAGCAATTGGTCAAAGGTCAATGTCACGGGTCTAGGTCAAACGTTGACCTTTAACAATCAGTTTACATATATAGTTTTTATTCAGTCAGGGGATCTGTCTTTTATTCAACTTGGGGGAAGAGTTGAGGGTAATGCAAAAATGAAATTATTCAATCTAGACAAATCAGTCGGAGGTCAGGGTCACAGGCAGAGTCAAAGTATGACATGTGTGTCTGTGTGAATATTGATAAACCATTTTGTTCTAATGCCTGTCAGGTTTGCTGCTGGAGACGAGAAGCCACCGAGAAGTTAACCCACTTTTTTTTTTTTTTTTTTTTTTTTTTTTTTTAAAAATTGTCGAAACTGAAGGTAACGTAGCAGGGTCAAATTAAACAGCTGTTATCCGATTTAGACCAAACTCTGTGGAGGGGTTGAAGATAAGGCAACAATAAAAAGGATTCGATTTTGAGAGCAGTCAAAAGTCAAGGTCACAGGGAAAGATCAAAGCCCAAAGTCACAGGACGAGGCCCACTTAGTTTTGATCCGATTTGAACCAAACTTGGCGAAAAGAACGAAGGGATTCAGTTCTGAGAAAGGGTAAGGTCAAAATTCAGTTCAACCCGTGTGTGTGTGTGTGTGTGTGTGTGTGTGTGTGTGTCTGTGTCTGTGTGTGTGTGTGTGTGTGTGTGTGTGTGTGTGTGTGTGTGTGTGTGTGTGTGTGTGTGTGTGTGTGTGTGAGAGAGAGAGAGAGAGAGAGAGAGAGAGAGAGAGAGAGAGAGAGAGAGAGAGAGAGAACAAAACAAAGCAGTTTTGATGTGATTTGGAACAAACTTCGTGGACGTGTTCAGGATACCAAAGAGGTTGACCTATTATTTTTTAGAACGATAGGTCAAAGGTCAAGGTCTTATGGCAAGGTCAACTAAACCATAAACTAAACTCAATCGATAGGTTCAGGTTAAAAACAAAGGTCAAGAGATTCGATAATGAGGACAATGAGGCGAAGGTCAAGGTCAGAAGGCAAAGTCAAAGGTGGAGGCTTGTAGGCAAAGCCCACTCAAACAGTTATGGTCTGGAATGAATCAAACTTGGTGGAGGGTTAAGGGTTTGGCAGGAGTGAAGTAATTCCATCTCTAGGGCATTCTGTCGAAAGTCAAGGACAATGGCAAAGGCAGATATTCGGCCATTAGACCAGCTGATGGGCACGGGTGTTGCACTCGCTGAATGATCCTTCTTGCTTGCTTGCTTGGTTGTTTGTCCATGTGTGCGCCTGTCAGCTTGTGAACAGTACAACTTATAGTTTTAGTTCTTTTTCGGCCAGCATAATAGAGCAGTTGAGGGTCAGCCAAGCAATGGCAGCTCAGGCACCTCTGAACCGATTCAGGCCAAACTTGGTGGCAAAGTTAAAGATCAGGCAAGGATGAAGTGATTCGCTGTTAATTAAGAACAATCAGTCAAAAGTTTGGGTAACGGGGCAAAGTCAAAGATTCCATCCTTTAATTGACAGTACTTATTTAAGTTGAACCAAATTGATCGGAAGGGCTAAAGGTCAATCAAGGATGAACAGATTCGATTTTTATAACATAGGTCAGACGTCAAAATTATACAGAAAAGTCAACCTATTTTTTATCCGTTTTGGACTAGACGACGAAAATGTTGTGGTCAGGTAAAGATGGAGTGATTTGATTTTGAGAACAGTAAGTCGAAGGTCAGAGCCACGGGGAAAGGTAAGAGGTTCAGACCATAAGTGCTGCACTGTCTGAGGGCTCCTTCATGTTAATTCTTATATCCAGATGTTGTCACACAGTTCAGGGAGACATATCAAATTGGAGGGGTCAGATAAAGCGTTCATTAACCAGGTCATTAATAAAAATCCCCTATAAAGTTTAATAAAGTCGCCCGTTCATGGAAATAATAAAATGAGAAATTTGTCATCAGATTCAGGGAGTCAAAACTTATAAAACATATACAGTGAAGGAGATGCAGAGTCCACATTTATTTTCACTAACTGAAATGCCTGAAGATGATAGAACGTGTTTATCCTTTATTTTCTAATCCTACTCAACTGCGCCGTATAATGTGGGATGCAAGCTAATCAGATATGAAAAGATGACAATAATAACGTAAGGGTTTTTCTTCTCCCACGTGATGATTATAAATCCTTCAATCCGATGACGTGCTTTTAGTTTATTCCTGCTATCTTCAGATGATTTTATTTTGATTAGAGAGAAATCAGAATGTTAAGGGATTATTGGAGACTGTTCCTTCGTCACTGCATATGGATTTTCCAAAGTTGAATAAAATTGTCTGAGGCTGGAATAAGAAAATATGTAATCGAAGTAAACTGGTTAAGAATACGGTCGTAAGCCTTCACATTCGACCGACAAACAGCGCGAGAACAAATGAGCACGGAGCGGCACGATGTGGCACACTACTTCTCCCCGTATTGACTGAGGGGTAACTGAGCGGTGCTGCGCCAGTGCCACCCACCATCCCCGAATCCACAGACAAACTTCCAATAAACTTCCTGTCGCAGCTTTGAATTTGATTTGCAGGAAGAACAAGAGATACGGGAACTTTCTGCATTCTTCTTTTTTTGTGCTTTCTGGGAAAGCAGTTACGACAGGGAGTTGATAAGTAGTGCGTTGGTGGGTCTGGGCCTTATTGCTCAGATTGACTTACGTAACTCTAATGTGTTTTTACAGGGAGGTCACCGAAAAGAAAGCTGGGAGTCTCACCATGTCTCCTGCTCATATACTGTAGGTGCGAGGGGAAAATTATCATAGGTTACATCTGTTTTCTCCAACTCGAACAAGGAAAACAGATTGCAGATTCTTCCTGTGTCAGTAGTTCTTTTTGTAACTGCAGCAGGAAATTAATTGGAAGTCTGTGAATCCGGGCCCTGATTCACGAACAGCCTTATGATCAAGTCAAAATCGTAACTCACATGTTCTATTGGCAGGAAGAGCAAGATGTATAGCAAGAGTCTACACTCTCCTTCTCCTGTCTGTCCTGCAAAATAAATATTATATAGTTACGATAATTTCCTGTCGTCGTACTGTAAGTTTAGTCTGTTTTTGATGAAAGAGTATGTGAAACGAGAAGCTTCAGTATACTCTGTCTTTCATAAGTAAAAGAAAAAAAACAAGAAGCGGTGCCAAGGCACAGCAAAACCGTGTCCGGCAGTCATTCTAGTGCTGACATAAACACAACAGGATATCTAGTCAAAGATGTCACATATCAAATTTGGAGTAAATCGGGTGAAAATTGACGATTTGATGCCCATTTGAAATTTTGGTCCGACCCACCTGACATTGACCCCCCCTACCGCTAACTGGAGGTGACCCCCCTGATGTAATGAGGCATGTTATAGGATGCAGATTTGAAAGATGTGCCTTTAGATTCTGGTTTCATGTCGATATGACGAATGTAAAATAAGTTATGGAGAAAAAACTATTTTTACCCATCCCCTATTTTTTACATTTGGGGGGCCTACAGCCTGGGCCTTGGCCCAATTTGGCATAAAATTTAATCAGGTGATCACAAGGTCATAGCCATCATCCCTGCAATTTTAGTCAAAATCGCATCAGCAATTTTCGCGTACAGTTGTTAACATACATACAGACAGACGAACAAACAAACAAACAAATAGTCAAACCGAGTGAAAACAATACCCGTCCCTGAGCCCCTCCGGGACGGGGATGGGTAAATATCAAAGATGCGAGAGGAAATGGATCGTAAGACTGTTATATTTCTTTGACCTTCACTAAGTCCAGAATTTTTCCATTTGTGACTTCTTTCACGTATCTCTGTGGCTGAAAAAAGACAATGCTATGGCTATAAATTCTTTGCATAGCACTCCTTTGTTTCCAGCACCATATTCTAGTGTTATTCATTTGTTACAGCTCAGCGTTCAAAATGGACATACGGAAATTTTAGGCCAAGTTAAAATGTGAATCCAGGCTTTGTGTTTGGAAAAGCGACCTTAACCCCTTAACTGTGACGATTTTATTCAGCTTAAGAGAGACTTCCTAAACTGGATTACATGCAACGTTCATTAGCCTCTTCACAACAAGGGGTCTTCCGTAAGCAAAATAAAATCGTCTGGAGATAGCAAGAGCACAACCTAAGACGTCAGTATGCGGTAGTAGAATTTAATCAGAACCACGAATCGGAGGTGTTACTTCCCTCATGATAGGGACAACTCGCGTACTTTTTTTTTTTTTTCGGCTAATGCCAGCTAATGCCAGATGATTTCATTTTATAACTCATAGACCTGCCAATGGTATGAATCAGGGTCGTGTGCTTAAACCCGAAACCAAAAGTATCCAGTAGTCAAAATTTGGGGATCCAGACCCCCAAATTTTGACTACTATTTTTGAAGTACCTGAACGTATTTGGCGTTCCTGTGTCGCTGCTGACTGATTTCTGCAGTATGGGATGTAGGCTGACCATACGTAATAACGACAGGCGTTCCATAAATGTCTGTCACAAATTAGGATTTTGCACTCCACTTAGCGATTTAAGGGTATGCATACGACTTTACAATAAATGTGCAAACAATCTTATGAACATTTCAACCTCTTCAATACGGTGACATCATATTGCAGATTATTTTTGCTACGTCAAGATGGTTGCATTCGACTTAGGTAACTTCTCGGACTAAAGAGATTATTATAATTGTCTGTAACGCCTTCAGTTCGAAGTCTCTCAAAAGCTGAAGAGACACGTCCGAAGAAGGAAAGAATTTCAATATTCCATCGTAGTGAAGGGTTTAAGGTATAGAGCTCTGTGAATACGGTGTAGTGTGTTGGGTTGCTGATAAAAATGTCGCTGATAATGTCACTATTCGTAATGATACTAAGGACGCTACCTTCCTGTAAATGTGTGGAGTAAGATGAACTAAGCAAACGTGAATATTCTACTGTAAATGCAGATACAAAGAAACCGTTAAGAATTCTTGTTGATATCTTGATTTCGTCGTTAGTATGTCCACCAGTTTCTAAAAATTGCGAACCTATTGATGGTGCTTATATCTGTTTCCCTAACGTAACTTTAATTTTTTTTTTTTTTTTGGATTAATTTAGCGGTGTTGGCAATATGGGCTTCAAGATTGTTATTGCTTCATTTTATTAACTTTTTAGCTCTTCAATGAAGGCTACGACAACGCGTTTATCCCCTTAATTCTTTATAGATTTGGACTAAAAATAAAAATCAGTATCGCTTTTCCAGCATTGTGGTTTAATACTTTTTGAAGATTGTTACGCATCGGTACCAGTACTTTGGCAGTTTTAAAATTTTCTAAGGAATAAAAATATCTGGAGAGAAACCAAAACAGAGCTCTGAATGGTAGAAGGGATGGAAGAAAGAATTAGGGGGAAGGATGGGCGGAAAACTTGAAGAGAGAACATAGGAGGATGGAGGGGAGCAGGAGAGGACATGGGGCGGAGAGAGGGCGAGCAAGGAGTTGGGGAGGTAGGGTGGGAATAAGGTAGGGATGTTAGGAAGGGTGGGCGTGTCGGGTATGGGAGAGATGGGGGTGGGGAGACTGGGAGGGATGGAGTGGGCATGCGGTGGGGGGTGGGGAGAGAGGGTGTTGGAGGATGAGTGGGAATGGGATGTAAGTACTGGGAGAGACGGAGGTGGGGGTGGGGATGGGGTAGGGGTTGTGAGGGGTGTGGGGGGTGGTTTGGGAGAGATGGAGGTGGGGGTGGGGGTGAGGTCGGGGTGGGTGTGGGGGTGGTTGGCCTCAGCAGGTGGTGGCAGGTGATAAAGCTGGTCTAACATAAAGTTTCACCGAGATTAAAATGTGGAGGAATTTTGTCTGGTGGTGACGTGACTCATTTCTAAGGGCGAGGTGGAGCGCTGGCTGCCCTTTGCTGGTCCTCTTCACCGACGATTAGTCTACCAATCCCTTCAGTCCTGTGATTTAATTTTATTCTTGCTACATCCGGGCGATTTTATTCAGAGAAGGAGACTTTTCGAACTACAGAGGCTCGATTTTATATCTCACATTATCCCTTTCACTACTATTTGGCTCGCCCGAGTAAAAATAAAATAAAATAAAATAACATAAAAAGACCTGGAAGTTGCAAGAACAGAATTAAAACACCGGGGCCCACCAGTCGACCTAAGGGTAAAGCACTCAACTCTATCCTTCAACCTTCACCTCCAACCGCTTGCTCTCAAAACAGAATTACCTCTTTTCACCTGACCCTTAACCCTTCCACAAGGTTTGGTCCAAGTCAGATAAGAACTGTTTCAGCTGACCTTGTCCTCTTACCTTGAATTTTGACCTTCCTAATAAACTCGAATTCCCATAATCTTGCCTAACTCTGAACCTTTCTGCAAAGTGTGGTGTAAATCGAATAAAAACCTTAAGTTGACCTTGCCATATGACCTTGACCTTTGACCTACTGTTCTCAAAAACAGTAGGTCAGCGCCTCGGTCAGTTCTCAACACTTGCACCAAGTTTGGTCCAGATCAGATCAAAATTATTTAAGTAGCTTTGGTCAGTAATGAGCGATTTGTGAAAAAGATAACTAAATCTGATGTGAGAGGTGTAAGGCTGAGAAGAAGACCACGAATAGGATGGATGGACAGTGTGAAGAGAGCGCTGGATGCGAGAGGGATGTTTATGAGCAAGGAAGAGTGGCTGTGCGTGACAGATATAAAATGGAGAGAAATTGTGAATGAATAAGTGATGACGCAGCCCTGAGGGGATATTGTCCCGCATTTGGTCTGATCAGCTAGTCAGGTCAGGTGCGGGTAAGGGGATGGGTCTGTTATGATGTGGCAGGGGTAAACCCGCTCTGCTGTCGGGCCCTGCTGCGGATGTCGCTGATTGCATTGCACAGTTGACCCTTGTGCGGTGTGGTGCGGTGAGGATCTGTCCGTTCTCCCCTTTGGGGCTAAGATGCGAATGAATGTGTTTGAATGGATGAGTAAATGGGGAGTGTGTCGTCCTGTCTCGGCTACCTCCCTTTCCTTGGGGAAGCAGCCTAGGTATATAGATAGATAGATAGCTTTGTTCAGACACAGATTCACGGATCGAAATCTGACCTTGCTCTGTGATCTTGACCATTCAGTGATTGTTCTCAAAATCGAACTCCTTTGTTCTGGCAGTACTCTCATCCTTTCCACCACGTTTGGTCCAAATCGAATGAAATCTATTTAAGATGAAATTGCTAGCACCAACTTTGACCAGGCCCAGTGACCTCACTTAACCTTTGACCTATTGTTCTTGAAAAGAACCTCTCCACCGAATTTGGTTAAAACACACACACACACACACACACACACACACACACACACACACACACACACACACACACACACACACACACACGTGAGTACATCGAATAAAACATAACACCGGCTTTTGCTTCGTGTGAGCAGGTGTAAATACACATAATAAAACTGAGGGTTTTTACACTTTCACGGCCGGGACAACCCTAGTACATTATAATCTCCATGTCCAAAACTAGAAAGCACACAGAGAGCGCATACCTCCACCAGCACCAGTAAAATTATGATTTGCTATCGCAGTCCCTCATTCCTACCAGACGAATGCTTTTATGGTCTCACATTGTTGATTCTACAGACTTAGTGTGCCCAGTTACGCAGTCTCAGATAGCCCATACCTCCACCAACGCCAATGAAATGTACTATTTTTTCGTATAACTGGATTCGGATCCAACTAAAAATCTAATCAACTCTTACTTGACCCATTACCCACATATTCACCAAATATTCTTGAAATCCATTAGCGACTTTTCAAGATATCTTGTACACAAACAGACAAACAAATATGGGTGAAT